>NC_140348.1:16524204-16611204 GCF_963514085.1 Chelon labrosus
CACAGAACTCTATAAAGATTGCTCAGGTCAGTCGTGCACGGATAAACGCAAATATTTTACTCTGCATGTTGCCCTCTGCGAAGGAGTGAGCCCATGTTGACCTGAGCTGTTGTCGCTGTCTGCAGTGGATGAGATCCAAGAACCTCATAACGTAGGCACCTTCTTTGGCTGCATTGGCAAAGACAAGTTTGGAGAGATCCTGAAGGAGAAGGCTGATGAGGCTCACATCGACGCCCACTACTATGAGCAAGATGAAGAGCCACAGGGTCATGTGCTGCTTGCATCACGGGTGACAACCGGTGGGTAAAATTAAAAAAGAAAAGAAAAAAAAATAGGCATATGTTAAGTCATTATAATCTCATCTGAATTCCTCACCTTATTCGTGTTGTTTCCTCCTCTCAGGTCACTTGTGGCTAACCTAGCTGCTGCTAACTGCTACAAGAAGGATAAACATCTAGACCTGGAGGAGAACTGGAAGCTGGTGGAAAAAGCTAAAGTCTACTACATAGCTGTGAGTATTACCAAACCACCACTGAGCAGCTTGTTCCATTAACGCCTGAAATTCAGGTCAAGCGCCGTCTCTTCAGATCATAGACTGTATAATTAGGACAACGTCTCCCCACTTCCTCGTTTAATTAATACTATGTTCTGCTCTACCTCCGTCAGTTACAAGGAAATGCTGGATTATGCACTGTTACAGTCCCACGGGACCGCTTTACAGAGCGGTTGGCATGGCAACTGGTAGTCGCCTTTATGTACATCCTGTTTCTATAGCTTTAAAATAACTGACTAAAACGAACATTATACGGAAAAAAAAAATTGACACTTGAACATGCATCAACATTATATTAACAGAAATTACAGAAATCATTATTGAAAAGTCTCATCCACTAACATGGAGGAGGTGGAGCTTATGACCTATACTACTGTCAGTCACCAGGGGGAGCTCTACTTGCTTTAGCTTCACTTTTGAGGAGCAGTTCCGCCGTCCATCTTTATACTGTCTATGCTTCAGATACACCAATCAGGCATAACATTACGACCACCTTCCTAATATTGTGTAGGTCTCCCTTGTGCCTCCAAAACAGTTGTGACTCATCAGAGAATGGACATGGACCTTCTGAACGTGTCCTGTGGTGTCTGGCAAACAGAATGTTGTTAGTGGGGGCCTTTGAGTCCTATGGGTTTGAGGGGAGGAGCCTCTGTGTATGGGGCTTGTTCCAGTGCATCCCACAGATACTTGATCAGTTTGGGATCTACTGAATTCAACACCTTGTGCTGTTTTTCATGTTTTGTTTAGTTGTTCCTAAACTGTTTTTGGATGTGTGCCTGTATCAGGGCTGCTGCCATCAAAGAATGTCAGTGCAGTGCGGGTGCCTGGTCTACTCTGGTCTAGGCGGGTGGTACATGTCTAAGTAACATCAACACGAATGCCTGGTCCAGAAGTTTCCCAGCAGAACATTGTATTGTCACAAGATGGTCAATGTTATTTACTTCTCCTGTCAGCGGTCATAATGTTGTGGCTGATTCCTGTATAAGAGGACCCACAGGGGACTTTCGAGATATACTGGTGCATTTTCAGTTCCCGGCCTGACAATCAATGATGAATCAGAGCCATCAGATATAAAAAGCAGATCAGTCTTGACCCGGTGTCACTCCTTCCTTCCAGGGTTTCTTCCTGACTGTCTCTCTCGAGTCCATCCTAAAAGTGGCGAAGCACGCTTCTGAAAATAACAAGCTGTTTTGCCTGAACCTGTCTGCGCCCTTCATCTGCCAGTTCTTCAAGGACAACCTCATGCAGGTTATGCCCTACGTTGACGTGCTGTTCGGCAACGAGACGGTAAGCCACAGTTTTCGCTGTACTTTCTGCTCGTGATACACTCCAGCGTCCAGCGTCTTTGAGTAAAACCGAAATATTTTGTTTTCTCAGGAGGCAGCTGCTTTTGCTAAAGAGCAAGACTTTGAGGTGAGTTGTTTGGCTTTTGGAACATATTACCCGTGTAGTTTGTGTATCATCAACTGGTTGGGTTAATGTATGTTTTATCTGTAGACCAAGGACATTAAGGAAATTGCCAAAAAAGCCCAGGCTTTACCCAAAGTCAACACAAAGAGACAGAGGATTGTAGTTTTGACCCAGGGGAAGGATGATACCGTTATGGCCCAAAGTAAGATTTTCTCTTTTTATTTTCTTAGGTTACTGTAATGTCTCCTTTTCTATTATCTTCTTATGGAGATTGATTGTTGAGTATAATATAATTTTCCTCATGTGTCTGTTCAGGTGACAAGGTTGAGGCTTTCCCTGTACTGAAAATTGACCCCAAGGACATTGTTGACACCAATGGTGCAGGTGATGCGTTCGTAGGAGGTAGGATTTTCCTGTGTTTCCATTTGATACATTCCCACTTGTCTTCTTGGGATTCCTTCTTACGGTTTTTCTGTTGTGATGCAGGTTTCCTGTCTGAACTTGTCCAGGAGAAGTCACTGGATAAGAGCGTGAAGGCTGCTCATTACGCCGCCAACGTCATCATCAGACGAGCGGGTTGCACCTTTCCAGAGAAACCTGACTTCAACTGAAACCTTCACACCTTGCCTCCACAAATTTGACCCATAACTGTTTTATACAAATACGTCCCTCAGTGAGTTTTAGTTTTGTTTAGTTTTTTTAATTCAGCCGCCCGTCCCTGCTATTTTTTTAATAATTTCTTACCAACTAAGATTTTGGCGCGCCGTTAAACGTGCCTGTCTCAGAGTTCTCCACTTGGGGCCACTAGAGGATTGTGCACCCAAGATGGGAGTTTTGTGTTTTATATAAATGACCAGAAAGAAATCATGGTAACAGCAGGGCAAGTGATGGTTTAAAATCTAAATGGGGAAAAAACTGTTTTCGTGGACTGTTGTTTTGGGATTGTTTCTTAAAGTATTATGGCTCTGACGTCCGTCAGACTCTGCTGCGAGCACAAAAGGCTGTTTCATCGGGAAGACACATCACACTCAGAGGACTAAAGAATAACACATCACTGTCAATGGAGGTTTTGGATGCTGCACTTCAATGTGAAGTGGTGATTTGTTTCATGAGCTTAATTTTAGTTGTTTAGATTTAATTTAACAGGCCAGTTATGATGATGAATGATTTTGGTAATGTTCTTAAATGTGTCAAAGCCTCAGTCTGCTAACTCCTGTGATTTTCAGATTTACGTTGTTTTGTCCAAGCTGTTTGAGAGTAGCTGCGCTAAGAATTGAGTGCCTTTCTTTCCTCCTCTGTAAATGTTAAAATTTACGGACTTGGCGAGCCGAGGCCTATAGATGTTACACAAACCTATATATACATAAACATATGTGTCTGTGCAGAGAAACTTGCAAGCTAGACCAGTGACTTGACGTAAATGCATGCAAGGTTATTAAAGTTATTGGAATGAGCTCATTATATTTGGAAGTTCTCTGTCAGAGGAATGTATTCCTCTGACAGAGAACTTGGGCATTACAACAGACCTCTGCTGTTTTTCACTTGAATTGGTGGTCTGTCTTAATGGGTGTGTGTTTGTCTCCTGCAAAATCATGGCTCAAGGAACCCGACTTCAGGACTGCCGGCTACGTTAAAACAGACATGGACAGGAAATGAATTTTTACCTAATCAGATTTTAATAATTTTGTTGGGTAACTTCTGTTACAAATAGAAGATACAGAAGAAATTGGAGGGAATGACATAAGCTAACCGTTAAATGGGGCCAAACATTTCAAACGGACACTGACATGGTCTGTGCAACACTGAACTAAATGCTTAACACTTGAACATAACTATTCTGAATTCAGATTTTCTTCAAAAGAGCGAGGCGCACATGCAGTTTTCTGATAACGATAAGAGTGATGTATCTGGTAGCACTAAAATAACCGTGTTCTTCCATTTAATAGTTTCTTTGTACGTTAAGATGCACCTGACAGCCTTATGTGACCTTTTGCTTCCTGGTTTCAACACTCGAGTTGCCCATGTGTGCAGTAGACTGTTGTCCTGACACTGACAAATAAAACACTTTGTCATTTATTCACAATTTTGTGTTTTCTTTTTAAAATTTAAGGTTTGAAGACAGTTTGTGATGCTCTGATTAGATGTTAAACAATAAAAACTGTCTTCTTGTGAGATATCTACATCATAGACCTCAGATTTTTGAGTAAGTACCTTTGAGGCTTCCCACATCTGGCCTAAAATAAATCTATATGAAGTGTTAGGACAATAAAACAAGAGGCGCCTCTTCAGTATCGGTGAAGTATTTGCAGCTTTAAAACTTTACTTCTATGGATCAAACACTCCTGCTCCCTCATTGTGCCTTACTAAAATCTGTTCATACTGTGCACATTCAGGGAGGCAGATTCAAAAACCAAGATGTTGTGCAATAATTTGATTAGTGCACTGAGAAATGTTAAATGTAAATACGTTGTGCTGGCAGATAAGGCAGGGACAGGGAAGTATCAGTGAATTTTCGTCACATTTCTTCCCATAGCTAAAATAGTCTTACAGTCGTAATAGATATAACTTCACACAGATCACATTTAAACTAACCCAGCCAAAATTACCATCTATTTTCTGATGAACACTCGTTTAAAAAGACATGACCCACTTGAGTGGAAAAAGGAAAATAGTTTAATGTTGCAATAAATAAAGAAAAATGTATGTTTTCTGTATGTATGTGATGGAACCAGAGGAAGAACTGAAGCACAGCGGTTGTTTATTGTTTGCTATTGTTGCTGCGTTTCTCTCTTTTGTCTCAGCCGTTCCTCTTGCAAAGCAATGTCCAAGGCTCGGAGCTGTTTCAGGAAGCCGTGATTAGGGAGGATGCACCGGCGCTGTCGCACATGCTCAATAGCATCCACCACTGTTAAATTGTGTCTCATCATCAGGTATGCCAAGACCAGGGTGGCTGACCTGCTTCTACCCATCACACAGTGCACCAGCACCTTGCCTGCAAAGAAAGATGACAGGTGGGTTCATTAGAAAGGACTGCAAGCTTCTTCTGCACAGAATGACGCCAATTAAAGGTTTTGTTTCAGTCCTTCGCTCTCCTCTGTGACTTACTCTGTGGGTGACTGAGGGCCTCGTGGATGAACTGTGCTGCAGGGCAAAAGTACTGGGAGATGTTAAAGGTGGGTTTGTCATCAGCCTCTACGCCGAAATACTGGATATCCATGTCTCTGTAGTACTCGGCACCAGTCAGCACATTGTTGAATTTTCCCTCTGCTGCATTCAGGACATGGGTGATACCCAGATCCACCAGGCCCCGCACCTCCAGAGCCGTTTTTCTGTTTTCAATCAACACACAGACTGAACATCTTGAACTCAGACACATCAGACTGATTTATACTTCGTGCGTGTGTGCGTGCATTTACTCACTCGTCGCCGATGTAGACACTGGGCCACACCTGGTTGACATGCGTGTACTTAGCTGCAGTGCCGGTCCAGAACAGCTGCTCCAGGTCTAATGTACCCGGTGTGATGTAGTCACTGTCTGGATCCACCTGCACCGCTGCGTACGGGTTCCTACTTCTGGACTTCACCGCAGAGGAAGACATGTCTCACCCCTGCCCTGCAGAAAATATAACACATAATGAACCTTAAATAAATGTCGGCATGTTGTCGTCCGTTCCAAAGCTGTCAGGAGATCTAATTTTAACACCCGCAGGGTTTGTTGCACAGCCTCCATTAGCCAGTCACGGGAAGTGATTAGTTGATATGCAGAATATTTATATGCAGACCAGTAAATAATCAAGCAACAATTCACAGTAATTGTTGTTTACAACCCTGTACCTTATATCTTCTACTGTACCTATAGCAAATGTATGTGTGGAGGAGAGGTGGGCTTTAATGCATTTCGATGACTTATACATGATTTAAAGAAGAATTAGATTATCATTAGAACTAAATTAATTAATATACAGTGACTCAGTGATATAGAGATGAACACATAATAATAAAACAATACACTTTTACTGGGAAAATAAATGACAACCATTTCAATTAAGTTAGAAATGTGTGCTTTCAAAGGGAATTAATTGCTACCAAACATCACACATACTGCACATTTTGATCTTCCTGTTGTCATGCTGCATGCTCCCCCTTTGGGAAGGAGAGTGGATGTGGGTGTAAGTGTGTGTGGAGGCGGGGTTCACTAATCAGCTGTTGTGCGTAACCATGGGAGCAGCTGACAGTTGTCACTTCTTTGTAGCTGCACACAGGTTCAAGTAAAAGACAGTGAGAGTTATCGCTTGATGCTGGAAACGTCACTTGTAATGTACATTTTGTTTTAATAAAGTCTACAGCGCAAGGCTCATGGAGTCAGTACAGAAAGCAAAATGCAAACTGAAAAAAACATGTACGTGTCAAGAAAACTTTAGATTTATTAACCAATCTAATCATTTTTAAGGTAGTAATTTGTACGGATTCGTTTAAATGTATTGATTTGTTTTACTCTCTATCCACAAATATTAAATTTAAATTTCTAATTTTAGTTTTTTTATTAACCAGTTAACTTTTCTTTTATCCTGCTCCTTTATCTCAGTCTTATCTTCATCTCTGCTCTCTGTATCTGCTCCGCTTCCATTTTTACGTCTTAACTCTTCACGTGCATCTTTCTGAAACTGTGCAAACAGTGCAGTCTGATCTGCTCCTGGTATTTGTCTGTTTAAAAGAAAGAACTAGAAAGAACTGACTTACCTCTTTAAAATCTGCCTCTGAACAGGATCACGGGCCTCAGCTTTCCTCGGTGGACGTGCGTGAGAGCTGTGTGTTGTGTGTGTCGTTTGTGTGTATCACAACGGAGACCTCCCTCCGCGTGGAGACTGTAATGCCTGATCTGGAATGGTAACTGCTCTCCCAGGGTCTGTTTAACATGATATTTTTAGGCGGCCCGGGCCTCAACACCTGACCTCAACAACGTGACCCGTGCACACAGATGCTGTCTCATAGCTTTCTTAAAGTGATTTGAGTCTCCTAATGTGACAGCGATCGCTTCCCTTTATCCAATATGGCAAAGAAACACGATTAAGCACAAGACACGATTTACCAGGAAGCAAAAGAAGATTTGCACGAGTGGTTTGTTGCATCAATCTCATCAGAGGAATGCCACTAATTTGTAGACAGGTGTGATCCTTTCTCAGTGCAGTTATTTCTGGAGACATAAAACTGAAAGCGTTCACTTGTTTTTGACTCCCTTGTAACAGATGACACACAGATAACTTTTTTGTTTTTAATTGTTATTAAGAGAGAATAGGTGAAGTGGCTTGTTCACTGTCAGGGCTTGTCACTTTTGTCCTCCTCTGGGACCTTGAGGCTCAGCTCCAGCCGTCTGAGCTGCTCCAGAAATCCAGTGTTGGGTCCAATGTCTCGGTTGAGACGCACGGCGATGATGGCCTCCGCTAACGACAGGCCCTGACAGATCATCAGATACGCCAAGACCAGCGCTCCAGAGCGGCTGACACCCATAGCACAGTGAACAAACACCTTCCCTGAAAGATACTTTAATCAGTACATTTAATTTAATTTAACACAAAAGTTAAACATAGAGGTCAGTACATCTCCCCTTTTAAGACAAATCTTAAAATAACATGCAGTATGGCAACATTTACTCCTTTGCTATAATAGGTAATTCATTTTACAAGTATAGGCCTCACAGATGGGTGCATTACATTATAAAAAGAAGCTTCATCATTCATGAGCCGCCTGATGACAAGATCTGAAATTGCACCATCACTCTGTGCAGCTGGAAGCTCTCCAGTAAAGAGATAACATTCAAATCTGAGAAACAATAACTAACGGATGCACGGTAATTACATGTCTGTGTTTTGCATGACCCTCTCTGTATTTCCCTAACATATTTAAATAAGTTCACAATAACTGTTGATGCTGCAATCCTTGATTTGTGTGTCAGAAATGTTTGTGCATGCTTTATCTTCTCATATCTCTTATCTTCTCACAAGATTAATCATTTATGTCGCCGTTAATGCACACACTACTTCCGTTTCGACTTTGTCTCACTGACCATTTCTCCTCAGAGCACTGTCTATGAACTGTGCAGCAGAGCTGAAGAAAGGTTCGAGGTTAAACTCCGGATGGTCTGCAGCTTCAATGCCGAGGTACTCCACGTCCAGATCACTGTAGAACTGCTGACCTGTGTTGATGCGGTGTCGACCTGCCGCAGCGTTCAGTATGTGAGTTACACCCAGAGAGGAGAGGACTTTTTTATCTCGTGCTACAGACCTACAAACACATACCGAGTACAAGCCTGACTTACTGGAATATCGATTTGCAATATTTCATAGCGCTGAATGTGATTTGTTTTTTGTTTTTTTTCACTCACACGTCTCCGATGTAGAGATTAGACCAGACTTGATTGACAGGTGCCAGAGGCTTCCTGTTTGTCCAAAGAATTTCCCTCAGCTCTGTCAGAGATGGTGTTTCCTCCAGCGGGGCTAAGTGCCCTCTGCAGCAATAGAAATGTGTGTCTGTGTGCATATGTTGACGTTTCTGGTTTTTATGTGCGTCTGAGTGTGTCTTTACAGTGTTTTGGCCTGTTGTTGTCTCCTCCTCTCCCTCTCCAGGCTCATGTCCAGGCTGCGAAGCTGCTGCAGGAAGCCTGGGTTGGGACAGATGTCTCGGTGCGGCCTGACGGCAGCCACCGCCTCCTGCAATCTCAGGCCCTCCACAATCATCAGGAAGGCCAGCACTAAGGTTGCAGAGCGACTCACGCCCATCAGACAATGTACGAACACCCGTCCTGGGAAGGGGACATTTGCTTTTACCTTCAGCACCAGATTTGTTACATCATGCACACTCAGTGTTCAGTTTTGTTTACTACCTTTATGATAATCTTAACAAAAACTGGACATCATAAGCATGATTAAGCATTACACTGGGCACTAGCTGTAAATCTTAAGATGACCAAAACTGTGCCGACTTGCCTCCCATGGCCAGTGCAGCTCTGATGTATCTCGCTGTTGGATAGAAGAAAGGACTGAGGATGAACTCTACAGCATCATCAGCCTCCACCCCATAATAATCCACTGCCATGTCTCTATAGAAACGTGGGCCCGTGTTGACGTAGAATCGTGGTCCAGGCCCGGGGTTGGGAGGTCCATGAGCAGCGTTCACAATGTGTGTTATGCCGAGACTGTGGAGAACGCCCTTGTCCCGAGCCGCCGCCCTAAAACCCAACCACACATTCACTCCTCCATGAGTCAAGGAAAGCATTTAGATGCACGTGCCTGCATGTTACCGCGTGGGAACCTACTCGTTGCCGATGAAGAGGTTAGGCCAAACTTGATTGACGTGTCCAGTAGGTTGTCTGTCTGCCAGCAGGAACTCCTGCAGCTCTGACACAGATGGTGGTTCATACGGAGGATCCCTAAGCGACATTCTGACAAACACACATAAGAAACATTAATCCTCCACTTTGAATGAAATGTTATCTCGTTCTCACACTGCAAAGGACTCACAATAATCTTTCCTCAGGAAGCCACACCAGCATGTGTTCTTAGCCCACACATTCATCTTCAATGAGTAATGACAGAAACCTGAAAGATCCCCCAACCAACCTGTTTCCACTCTGAATCATATAACGCTTACCTCCCTTCAAGGCAGTGAAAACTCCTCTCCCACAATCGCTGCTCTTCTTTCTTCACACACAACACTCACACCCATACACAACCGTAGCCCGTTTCCTTTTATAACTCTGTAATCATACACTCATTAGTGACAAACACGTCCTGCAGACTGTATTGACTGGAAGTTTGAGCCCTTTTAAAAAACACATTTAATCCACATACCTGAAGCTTTATTCTTATGTACAACAATGTGGCTTTAGCCTGTGGACTTTAACATTACCTCACTTGTTTCCATGATGACTGCAGGCTGTTATGCAACACCGACCCTCCCTCCCTGTTCTGCACGTCTCTCTGTTCCCACCCGGGTGCGGAGTGACGCTGCTGCTCTGCACCTTTAAGTTATATTATCAGAACTGTCAACAACATTCACCAGTGATTTGTTAACTTTAGTTGAATCTGTTGTGTTCAGACTGAATATTGATCTACAAATCACAAATTTGGGTTGTGTTCATTGGATTTTATTAATAAAACTTAAGATAACTAAGTGCACCAGTGAGCATATCAGCTACAATCTATAAGAAATCTTCATCCATCATTTCTTTTATTACGAGCTCGTGATTTGGGTATTTATATGTCCACTTTGTAGTTTAATTATGAAAATATCTGTTATGTAATAATACAACTGGCATTTTTTTCAGAATTAAAAGGCAGCAGATAACGCGACGCATGTTAATCAAAAGAGTGACAGGTGTTTTCAAGGAGAAAAGATATGTCTTTGTTAAAATGCATTTTGCTTTGAGGATTTAAGGAATAACAAGGTGTCTTAGTAAGCACCCTCTTCAAGTCTCAAAAATGGGATGTGCATAAATTTAAATTTCAATGAGATACACCGAAACGTTTTTAATGAACATAAGAACGATCATAAAGTATTTACAAGGACCGTGGACATGACTGGAAACACTGATAGATTACATTTGAATACACTTTGAATATGTAAAACAACACATGACGTACTAGCACGACAGTACGTGGATATTTACAACAATACAACATTACAATAGGAGCGCTGCCGCTGTGCCCAGATGTTACATCTGAGCAAGGAAAGAAATAAAAACAAGGAATTCAAATGTCACTGCACACTCACTCACACCTCTAACTGCATTCTGATGACACTTAAGTTATAGTTTACATTACAACACTGTTAGACAGGAGTGTGACGATTGGTTAATGAAAGAGAAGAGGAAGATGTCAGAGAAGAGGACACAGCCTCCTTCTTCGTGTCAGATGATCATCCAGCTTGAGGAGGAGAGACAGGAAGTTCCTGTTGGGGTAAATGGCTCGTTTTTGAATGACGTGCCTCAGAGCATCTCTCAGGGAGAGACGCTGCCGCAACATCAGGTACGCCAGGACCAAAGAGGCCGATCGGCTCACGCCCATGATGCAGTGCACCAACACTTTTCCTGTGGAGAGGGATGGAAAATATGAAGGAAAATAAAAAAACAAAAATGTGACAGACCTAAAGTTTAGTGGAACAGTGA
Source organism: Chelon labrosus (assembly GCF_963514085.1). Taxonomy (NCBI): domain Eukaryota; kingdom Metazoa; phylum Chordata; class Actinopteri; order Mugiliformes; family Mugilidae; genus Chelon; species Chelon labrosus. The sequence goes on from NC_140348.1 coordinate 16,535,331, forward strand.
GATGTCGCATGTACTTTACCGTCTTTGTTCTTCAAGGCTTTATGTATGAAGTCAGCTGCAGATTTAAAGTATTGACTGAGGTCAAAGTGGTCTGAATCCTCTGCTGGGATGCCCAAGTAAATGCAGGTGTTCCCGTAAAAACTCTGGTCGCCGATGCTGCCCTGCTTGGAGTGCGCTGCGTTCAGGACATGAGTGATGCTCAGCTTGTGTAACGTCTTTCTGTTCTGTGCTACAGCTCTGCAGAGAAAAAAAAGGAGAAAAATGCAGGAAATAAAGCAGAAACCTCACTATTTACTCAACAACCATTAACTATTCATTAAAGTTACATAAGTTCTGCACTTTAGCAGGCAAATAAAACAATGTATTCCTCTCTTGCAGTGCTCAGGAAAACCAGACACTCACACATTTCCTATGTACAGGTTGGGCCAGACTTCATCCACTGGCGTGAGCTCCAGTGCGCAGGAATCCAAGATGAGCTCCAGTTCTTTAATGAGCACCAGGTCCTGTCGCTTGTTGCTCCCTGACATTCTCCCCGGGACACAAAGTGCTCCTCCAACAGACCCACCGGCTGCTTCTGCAGTCTGTGCCCACTGCCCCTACACCATCAGAGTATACAGCTCAGTGAGAGGCATGAGCAGGTGCCGGTTTGAGTGCTGCGTGGCTCCAAAATTAGCTCTCTGTGTTCGGTGTGTTCTCTCACACTGGATGTAGAGTTATTTAATGTTGCATTGATTGGTCTGTTCACTGATGCCAAAGACCCCAGGGGGAATAGATGGGAAATCTCTCTGTCGCCATCGAGGTCACACACCAGAGGAGGACATACTTTAGTTTATACATATAGTAAATGGAACAAATTGTCTTAACTTGCGCTGAGAGGAAGTGTTTTATTAATTAACTGCATTATTTGCTTTGCTTTATTTTGACACATGTAACTCTTGATCCTGCAGTTTTCGGTCCAGGCCTATGAGCTGCCTCAGGAAGCCTCTGTTAGGGAAAATCCAGCGCTTCTGTTGCACAAAGCGTACAGAGGACAGAAGACTGAGGTGGTGATGGGTCATCAGGTAGGCCAGGACCAAAGCAGCTGAACGGCTCACACCCACAGCACAGTGCACGAAAACTTTCCCTGGAAATCGTAAAAGGCACACAGAGAAGAAAAAGCGATTCCAAAATGATATCAAAACAGTGTCATCTATAGAGAAACTGTATAGATAGATAGAGTCTTTATTGTCCTATAAAGGATATTCTTCTTCTTATGACAGCTTGCAGTACCTCCTGATGTCAGAGCCTGGTGAATGAACTCAGCAGCGGGGTGGAAATAAGGTGAAAGGTCAAATGTCGGCAGGTCGTTGGCAGGGACTCCGTAGTATTTCACTGTGGTTCCATAGAAATCATCGCTGCCCTTACAGCAGAGTTTACCGTGCGAGGCGTTCAGCACATGAGTGATGCCAAGATTGTAGAGTCCCAGTTTGTCATGAGACATAAACCTGACACAAATAATACTACTATTAATAGCAAATCCAGACTTATGTATGTGCATTTAAATGCAGCGTGGGACGCTCACATGTCTCCCAGGATCAGGTTAGGCCACACCTCATCTCCATGGCGACAGGAGCGTGGAGCTGAATGCAACATCTCCTCCAGCTCCTGCAGAGACGGGATCTCCCTTGTCCGCTTTGAATCCCCCGTCGCGCACGTGAGCTTTTCCTCCTCTCCCGAGGCTGTGTCAATCACTTTTCTCTGCTCGGAGTCTTGAGGATCACACGTCTCCCCTGTCACAGCATCAGAAGACGACTTTCCGTTGTCCATTGCTGAGCTGGCGTGTGTGTGTAAACCGTTCTGCTCTTTCCCTAAAGCTAAATCTGTTGCCTTTGATTCTGTTTCAACTGTTTCACTTCACTCAGACCTTTGATTGCCCAAAACAGGTGGTGCTCTTTGCCACCACCTCTCGGCCAAACTCTCGCTCTATACTGATGTGGTTGGAGCTATGTGACTGGTTTAAAACTTGAACCAAATCATTAAAGGTGCTTATTTCAGACCTAAAGAAACATGACCTGCTGTCTGATCCAGGTTTCTGCTGAGTGTGGCCAGCAGATGTCAGTGTGCTTTAGGCAGCCGCCCTGCATGAGGCCACCAGATCTTCTTTGCTGCTGCTGTTCATCATTGCCTCTTCCTGTTTGATGTTGCCTAGTTGTCAGAAGCATGTTGGTCGTGAGATACTCCTACGAGCGGAGACAGGCAGCTCATCTGAACCCTCTGACAGCACGGGAGCCATTGATTTCTGGTAAGAGAGCCACCGTTTGATCTTTTAAGTAAGTTTTAAACAACAACATGAACTTCCTGTGACTTGTTTGTTCTGAAATGAACATGTCACCTTTTACTTTTCATGTTTATGTGTGTGTGTTTATGTAGTTTATTTCCAGCTGAACCTATGCTGAAATGTCACAGTCCGGTGTTACATTGTTGGCTGGTGGTGGACAGACTATGAGCCCTTTGTCAAACTGTCTCTCTCTCTCTCTCTCTCTCTCACACACACATACACACACACACTGAAGGGCTTTCTCTCTCACAGCTGTGTGTCACTGCTCACTGTGACTCACTGTAAGCCAGCCAAACAAGCTGACATGGCACTTATGAATCCCAAGTAAAGCCATGGTGCGGAGAAGCCGCAGGATGTTGCCAGCAAAATCTAGAGGCTAGTTAAAAATAACAGCTCTCTCTTTGAGGGAACAGAGCAGCAGCTACCTCGGTGAGTTACTTTAGACACGTACCAGTTTAGTATTGATCACCTCGGACGCATATCGTCATCATCACTGGGAGCTTTCATTACCAATAAATGTCCTCATGTATTGGAGTCATGAGATGTTTAATTGGGAGTGGCTGTTTACTTCAACAAATCCTTTCCGCTGGATGGTGCTGTAATATTAAACCTCGACAATTACTATTATTAAATTTTCATTTTTTGGGATTTCCCCTGCAGCTTACAGTTATTTTTGGCATCAGTTAATCGGCGTATTGTTTTTGTGATTCATCAGTTTGTCCTGTTAAACTTAAAAAAATTGATTTTCTCTTTCAAATGACCAAAGATTCAAAGTTTCTGCTTGAAAAACAGAAATGATCAGAATTGTTTTCTGTCCACCTGCTACCTAATCAATCAGCTGATTATTAAGTGAGTCTGTTCCAAAGAGGATCATCTGTTTTTGTTAGTTTTTCACATTTCAGTAAAGAAACTATTTATTAGCTTTGAGCTTTGGGTTTGACATAATTAACAGTGACAGTTGGGCTTTACGAAATTTAACAGACCAGCCTATTGATTCATGTGGAAAGTAATCAGCAGGATTAGTCTAGGATGTAAATAATCATCAACATTTATTGATACCCCATTCTGTTATAGACTTAATAAACCTAATTGGTGCCGCGTCGCCGATAGCAGGAACTGCTTACCTGGGTAGTTTTTAAGTGTATCAGCATTTGGGCTATCAATCGCTCACATTCATGTCATGTTGGTCGAGCCTCGCAGACCTTTGGAGCAGTAGTGAGTCCAGGGTGAGCAGCATCGTGCTGAGCTTATCAGAAGGTCAAAGGGCAAAAGTAAGAACAAAAAGTCAGAGGCGAGTGATTCATTTGTACCTGAGTGTGTGCAGGACCGGAACCTGCTCTGCCTGTCGCATGGAAAACTTTGACGGTTGGTGATTTATTTTTTTCTCATGAAATGACACGGGTGGAACGGAGAGGATGTTTACGCTGAGGTTGACCTACTGTTTGTTTTTCGTTTTTTTTTTTTACATACATAGGCTTGCTTTTCGTGGAACAGGGTGACCTGAATGCAGATGATGCAACAGCACTGAGTAGCCCGCAGTGTGTGTGGTCTCATAAAAGCACAATCAAGCTGCCTCATACTAGATTGCTCCAACACTGAATGTATCCTGTCATAGTGATTTAATCGTACGCATTATCATGTCATTAAAAAACACCACTAATATTTACTGTGATGAAAATTTCATTGTTAAAAAAGACTATAAAACGTGAATATTGTGACTTTCCTAACTAATAGTCCAAAACCAAATGAGACTATATTATCACTATGATTGCAGTTTGAGGATTATTGAATGAAAGTGTTTGTTTTTGGCTGACAGTTTTCAATTATTATTTTTTTTATTTAAATTGTATCTATATAGCGTCAATAACAATACAAATAGTCTCGGGACGCTTTACAAAATCCAGTCTGAACCTGTCCTGAAACCCCCAGAGCAAGCTCTGAAGGCCATCTGCCTAAGGCCAGCCGGGCCTAAGGCCAGCCGGGCCTTAGGCAGATGGGTCATTCATACTGTATGGTAAGCGGCTGTGATCAAACGCATGCAAATTGAGTTGTTCTGTGCAGTTTTACATTCAAACAATAGGACTGACAGAGGCAGTGATGACATCAAGTGATCAAAACACAGTGGAGAATGAAGTGGCACTTGATTATCAAACGGCAGAGAATTGCTTTTGATCAGTCAGAACGTCAGTGTGCATGTGTTGGTGATATCTCTCTGTGTTTGTGTGTCTGCAGCGGCATGGCACCGCAAGAAGACCGAGTGAGTGCCTGGAGTTGGAAGCAGGTGGCCAAGTGGCTGGAGGAAGAAGGCTTCGGGAAGTATGTTGAGTTACTCTGCATGCAGCACCGCCTGGACGGCCCCAGCCTGCTGGCTCTGACTGAGGCCGACCTGCGGGGTCCTCCTCTGGGACTCACCGTGCTGGGAGACATCAAAAGGCTAACGATAGCCCTCCGCCGGCTCCAGAGACAAAACCAAGCCCAGCTGGAGGAGCTGGGCCTGCAGCCTTCAGACATTCTTCCTGCTGGGCCCTTGCTGGGCGCCACAGGGGTCGAGTGGAGCTGTGACGAAGCTGACAGGAGGTTTAATGGAGGTGATCGCTTGTGTAACGGGACTGAACTACGGCAGAGGAACGGCAATAGATCTGGATATGGTTCAGGACTGGCTCTGTGTCATACACACTCCAACGGGAGGTGTAGGCAGCAGTTAGCTGGCAGATTGGACCCAGAGCTGTGGAAGACAGTTATCAGTTGCATGTATGTGTTCTTTGTGTTTGGATTCACATCTTTCGTCATGGTCATTGTACACGAGCGAGTCCCCGACATGAGGACGTACCCACCCCTACCTGATATATTCCTGGACAGGTATAAACCATGCATGTTTTGCACTGATAATCTCAGTAAATATCTAAAAGAAGATTCCTGTGCTTGTTGAGCAACATGAACGGCAACAGTTCATATGCACATTGTCATATCTAATCTACATGCTGATTCAGGTGTGTTTGTACTCCGACAGTGTACCCAGAATCCCTTGGGCTTTTGCAATGGCTGAAGCTTGCGGCCTCATCTTGTGTTACATGCTGCTGCTGATCCTGCTTCTTCACAAACACAGGTAGTAACCCAGTCCCAGCTGCTCCCATCACATTACGCCGTGTTCTGTTTGAAAGTTATAAAATAACATTGTGAACAGGTTAAAGTAAACCTTATTTTGTTTCTATTTCAGGTCCATTCTCTTCAGGCGGCTGTGCTCTCTGATGGGAACTGTGTTTTTGCTTCGCTGCTGTACCATGTTTGTCACCTCGCTGTCTGTGCCTGGGCAGCACCTGAAATGCGCCAGCAAGGTGGGAGGCACACATTAGATTCTGCAAAGATTAGATAACAGGATCTATCCGTCAGGAGTAGTTGGTTCTTATCGTAGCTGTTGGCAATGTTACAGCTCAGCTCCTGACTCAGTGTAACCTCCGAGATAACTAATGAATGGCTGCCACTGAGATTCATAGCACTGACTGATTGCTTCTTCTGTCTTTGTTTCCCCAGACATATGATTCCTGGGGAAAGATACAGAGGGCCCTAGCCATCTGGAGTGGATTTGGGATGACCCTGACAGGCGTCCAAACCTGTGGAGACTACATGTTCAGTGGGCACACTGTTGTCATCACATTGCTCAACTTTTTTGTGACTGAATGTGAGTGTTCATTCTTTTGTTTGCCTTCACTGACCGACGTATGACTTTCATTAGAGACCAACAATTTGTTGTTGTTCCGTCTATCAATACTTGTGTCCTCTGACTGTGGCACTCAGCTCCAAACCCCTTGGTTACTACCGAAGAAATAAATCACTAAAAATGTGTCACTATGTAAAATATTTTTAAAAGAAAAAGTAATTTTCATAAAAAGCGTACTGTTTAGCAAACATTAGTCAAGCTGGAATAAATGCTGCATTTGTCTGGGACTGTTTTTAGCTGCAGATTCATACAAATGTGGTATGCAAATTTAAAATAGAAGGATGGTATATGTAGGATTATAATAAGTGACATAATGGTGGGGCTAGTTTTTGGAGCTCAGTGGCAGATGAATAAAATGTACCTGGTTTTATATTCGAATACAAGAGGGAACATTTTCTTTCCATTGCAGACACGCCACGAACTTGGAACATGATTCACACCATCTCCTGGGTGTTAAACCTGTTCGGGATTTTCTTCATCCTGGCAGCCCACGAGCACTACTCCATCGACGTGTTCATCGCCTTCTACATCACCACTCGCCTCTTCCTCTACTACCACACCTTAGCCAACACACGTGCCTACCAGCATAGCCGCAGGGCGCGCATTTGGTTCCCCATGTTCTCCTTCTTTGAGTGCAACGTGAACGGACCCGTTCCCAACCAGTACAACTGGCCCTTCAGCAAACCTGTCTTCATGAAAACTCTCATCGGATGAAGAATTTTCAAAGATCAGCATCTGCTGTGTCCCTGGACTGTGTATTAATGCCTCAATGAGAAACCTTTTAATTTCTTATGTGCACGTCTTCCCCCTCATTTGTAAAAAGGAATGATTTTTGTTTGTTTGTCTGATCTAACATTTAAAGGAAAGAATTGAGAAATATATTTCCTCCTATGCAGTTATATGAGAAGTCTTGTGTCTGTATGCTACTTTTATGGCTACAGTCAGCAGCTGGATAGCCTAGTGTAGCACAAAGTCTGGAAACAGGGAGATACAGTGCAGCTGGCCTGGCTCTGTTTGGATGTACATAACCTGTAACCTCAAGAACATTTTATCAATTTGCACAGAAATGTAGGTGATGACAACAAGACTGCAGGAAGCGTGTCAAAAAATATCCCTGCACTTAACCTCCTATATTTAAACTTGAGTTTTTGTGTAAATCAAATAAGTCAAAGTTTTAGGGCTGCTGGTAGATGGATAGTTTTCTTCTTTTTGACCTTTGAACCCAGCTAGAACCCACATTTAGTATCAGAAATTTATTTCTCTAACAGTTCCTTTAAGTTTAATTGCACTCTTTCCAAGCAAATGTGGTTTGTTATGTAGCCAAAGCAGGGAGGGACATTTTCTTGGAGATTTATTTAGCTTTAAAAATCACTTTTATCATTCTCAGCTCCCGCTTATGGGATGTTTACGGTTCACTGGAGGTTTGGGTTGTTAGTTTCACTTTAATATTTAAAGCACAGCAGTGCACGGGAGTTGACACTGTAGCTGTAATTTTTGGGAGTCAGCGCAGTGATTGTGTTTTTGTTTGCAGAAAGATTTGCACCTGTTTGGTAAGAGTTATTTCTTTTGATGTGAAAGAGAAAAAAACACACGTCCTGCTCTCTACTGAAAGAACTTGGTTTCAATCACTTGGAAAAAATAGAAATAAATTCCTTACACTTACACTAAGGTGAACTCATTTCACATTCGGGGTAGTATACAGCTACCAACTAAACCAAATATTTAAATGTTTATTGTGATATTTAATTTTGCCAATGATTTTTTTACAGATTGTAAATTATTTAATGAGTATACAAAAACTGACTTTCTATTATTACAGCTGCTGGTTAACCACTTTTCCAGAGTGTATTGTTTACTAAAGCATGGCTGATCAGATGCGTGGCCTTATTTTGCTGCAAGTCATCTATGTCTGCCTTTTGGCTAAGCAATAAAAGTTTACAGATGAGGAAAACTCTAATTAAGTTTCAGTCTTTTGATTGTTGCTTTGCTTAGTTTCACTGTGTGCATGTGCGTGTCCAGGAAGTGTAAATAACATAATTACAGAGGTGCGCCATCAGTATAAAATTTGATCATAATCCCTACTACAGCCCGGATGTTTCCCACCTTAAAACAAATATTTGATAAAAGTCATCATCAGATATCACTTAGGAAGATATGCAGCGCTGCAGACGTTCATATATAAGCTTCTATTACAGACATCTCCCATAAGCTCCGGTTGTCCGGGTCACATCGCATCTGAGTATGGTATGTATTTTAACTTCATAGTTAGGGGAGCTGCTGTGGTTAACATGTACTATATTTTTTAAATGAGCAAAGTGCTTTCCTTCCTGTAGTTTCACGTGACAGTTAAACTTTTTTAATGAAAAAAAAAGGCAGTATAATTTAAATACAGATTGATACGTGCCATTGCCATCTTCTGCATGAGTGTTGTAGTTTAAATTGTAAATTAAATACACTCAACTGCACCTTTATCATGTTTTTATCAATATTATTTTAGTTACAGAAGAGTAGTGGTGGTGGTAATACAACTTTTCTAAGTATAGCTGCTCCTTAAAAGTCTTTACTTTACAGTTAATCCTTACTAAAGTATTTTGCAGAAAAAGAGACCTCACCTACATTGCAGGAAATAGTTTCAGAGATATATTAGTCTATTTTACCGAATGAAACTGGTTGTTCTCAAGAGTGTTTTTTTATGTGAGCTACTGTGACCAAGCAATTTCCCTTGTGGATGAATAAATTCTGTCTAAGTTGTTTGTGTTACCGTGGTGGCTTGAAAAAGGCTCATTTCCTGACAAGCTTAAGGACGTCTTAAGATGATACATAGAACTGAGCGAATTAAACCAAAACACATGAATGTACTACAATGATTGTAAAACATGCACGTTAACAGATGTCTTTTACTCTTTCAGGCTCCTCTCAATGTGTTGGTCTGTCTGCTCGGTCTGGTTGTCCTGTGTCATTCTGACTGCTCCTTCCAGGAGCTAACAATCAAAAACCCTAAAGAACCACCAAAAGGTGAATCACTTGACAGAAACCTGTAGAGTTACATTAGAACAGTGACGCAGCAGGAAGTGGAAATTGCTCTCTCCTGTGTTTGACAGAAGCTGGATGAATTAGCATATAGACCTGTCTAAGTGCTTTGTGTTTACTTAACACCTGCCAGCTAACTCAGATCTTATCAAAACCACACCTAGGCACAAATCAAACGGCACTCACCCGTGTTGTCGCCACAACACATTTATCAGAACGCGATAAGCCCAGAAGCGTGTCAACAGCTCCTCTGAACTGCGGTCTCATTTCTTTACATGTAGGCTGCGTGGACAAGGACGGCAAGGAGCATGAGTTTGGTTCTGAGTGGGTGAGGGACTGCAATGAGTGCTCTTGTTCGAGGCAGGGTATGAGCTGCTGTAACATGTAAGATCTCTCTGCTTTACTATCATTATTTATGATTTATTTAAATATGTTTCATGTTTTAAGAAGTGTGTCCCTATCAAGATATGTTTTTTTTTTCTCCTAATAACTGGGACATGCTCCCTGTGTTAAAATAATAGTTTTATATATGAGATCAATTGTCCATCTATCATAATTAACATGTTTAGGCGTGTTTTGAAGCGGCCCCTATAGATTTGAAGTTGACAGTTCTTCCAGACTGATGATCCAAAGATCACACGGTCAGAGGTAATTCTTGAGGGAATACAATTACTTGCCCATGCATGATCGAGCTAGACAGCTGTATGCGATAGGTCTTCTACAAAGAAGAAGAATATTTGATCGCAGCAAATAAAAGATTTATGTGTATTTGAGTGTTTCACTGAATTAACATATTGCTATTAGTTTTTAATGAGGAAAGAAAGCTCTGATACAGAGAAAATCCTATTGTTGACCCAATATAGCACAGCTTTATGATCGGCCGCTAGTGAGGCAGATTTTTAAATAAAATATGAATCTGAGGTGAAAGGTCAAATAAAACGCCGTACCCTGAATATTTAAAATAGTAACACTATTATCAACCTCCTCTGTTACGATAACATCCTCTTTTTCTGAACTCCTCCTCCCATCAATGATCACCTTTATCAGTAGTTTGTATGAAACCATTTTACGAAAGCAATTTGATTATTCTTCTATTTTACATCTCAGGATCCCTGACGCTGGCGCCGTAGAGGTTCCTGAAGATTGTGAGCTGGTTATAAACAAGGCAGCCTGCTCTGCCAAGCTGGTGATGAAGGCAGACAAAACAAAAGATTGTCATCCTGTTTGAATGCACTACAAAGAAAAAACTGCGCACATTAGGGACTACTATAAAACAACAGTTTTATGTTCTAGTTTAACATGTGCGTAACATGCCAATAAAGAAAGACTGTCATCAACCTTTGTCTCAGTCTGACTTGACATGTTTTAAATTTCAGCAGCAATAAAGTTGAAGCCTGCTTCAACTCTGCTTCGTCGTGTCTGCTTATTTTCATCACTTGCACCAGGTGTCATTTTCAGGATGTAATTGAATAAATTCACCACTGTGTGACAGCAGAGCTCGGCTCTCAGAGGGTCCCTGGCACCCAAAGGGCTCTACTGTAACAGCCCAATTATAGCCGTGCTCCCCTCGCTGCTGTCTCTGACAGAAACGTTCTGGTTGCTATGATGTTCAGCTCCTTCTCCAACTCTCATCTCCGTGGATCATCACCTGTTCAGAGCATCGCTTCTTTCTGTCACCTTGGCATCACAGAAACTCTTTCTCCCGCCAACCCCCCACGTGAGTCCATTTTTTCTTTTTTTTAAACACATTAATGATGTATTGAATACAGTAATGATTCTGCTTGGGTAAGACTTTAATTATTTATTCAGTTATGCTGTAAGCTTGTTGTAATTAGTGTCTGAATATGCATGCATATTAGAAATCTCTAGGCATCTCTGAGAATATGTTTGCAATTCAGCATCTCTGAGAATATGTTTGCAATTCCAGCAGCAAACCTTGGGGGGGGGGGGGGGGGGGGGGGGCAGCAGCCCAGTGGAAAATGCCTGATTTGCAGTGAGATTTCATATTTTGAGGGGAAATGGGAAGAGAAACAATGTCAATATTTTCAGCGGTAATGCCTTGAGTGGTATCACCCACGATTCCTGGCACCCCCAACAGAAAACAATAAGCCTTATGTCATTATCTCAGGTTGAACACTCTGCACAGTCCCTGCTGTTATCATCATCCTCACAGGCAGGAGGTAAAAGGAGATAAAATTGTTGTTGAATACTGAGCACGTTTATGGAAATACTAATTTGGATATGTGCACGATGGAGTTCCGTAAGTGGTGACACTGGTGTAATAATATTGTTAAAATTAAATGTAAAGCCAAAGAAGCAAAGTGATTCATAAGCTGAGTATGCTTTTAACATGAGTAGATAAGATACAGTATTTTCACAGTGGGGAATTAAGAGACCGGGGTTTCTCTTTGTTTCTCAGTCAAGCACAAGCTGTCTCCTTGTAATTTTTCTAATCAAATACATTTATTTTCATTAAAATTCATAAAAAAAAAAAATAAATGTTCCACTTGTTCAGCGCTACAGGATTGCGCTAGCTGAAACCCATGGAGTTTGCAAATATAAAAGAATATACATTTACAAGCAAAAAAAATCAAGGTGAAGTGGATCAAGACAGATGACGGACAACCATTCTGTCATTTTTGTGTTGAAAAGAGATAAAGGACACTTTGCTGAGGCAGAAAATAATAATATTACGGACCAAAGAGAGACAGGTCACAGTGTTCCTTACTGTGCAGAGATTTTGCTGTGGATTGGGGCTATTATAATGACACAACTAGTTGCTGGATGCGCACTCTGCAGTGCCACATCATTGTCACATACTGCATATGACAGGTTCAAATGTGCCCTATTATTTTTTTGTCCTGCTGGTGTTTCGGGCTCCTCCTCTTTGTTGCAACTGCTTATTGCATCGTATTATTGGTGACGTTACACTCTCCTGTCCTCCCCGAACAAAGGATGATCAATGCTGTGCCACCCTGCCTGCAGCTCGCTCAACACACTGACAGAATGGGTTAGTAATGATGCAGTGTGAAGTGACTGATAGCTAAGTGTGTGTGCTGTTAATGGGAAGTGACAGTCCCATTTTCTTTGCGATGTTGGTTTTCACAGCACACGACAGAGGTTTCAGGGGAGGGAGCTAGAATCCATTTTTAGGTTTCTGACAATGTCATGCCCTTTTCCCTTTGACGTTCAACTTCATTTATTGTGTACATGCAAAGTATGAGTCTCTAGTGTATGCATAGTAATTTCACTGTCATTAAGCTATTATGTTCAGTCTTGAAACCTGACTGCACGATTTGTGTGCAGGGGACCGACAAGTACCAAATCTCAGATCTTATGAAGGTTGAATAAAAATTCTCACTGTGAAACAAAGTCTTACTGAAACTAGTCCATGTAACAGCAAGGGATGCTTCATGCCAAAACTAAAAAAGTCTCATATTTTTCCTTTTTATGGTGTATAATACATTTGAGAACAGTATTTTGTGGGTAATCGATCTAAATCCCAAGATAGGATGCATGCAATCATCTTTACATGCCTGTACTAACATGCATTTCATCTCACTGTAAAGTGTTAGGCTGCTAACTGAATGTCAGAACCCTATTTTAAGACCATCTATCCAGTAGATTTTTCGCACACAAAATGTCAGGGGTTTACTATGATATTTCAGATTCATCCTCTGGAGACCTGGAATGGGTGTGCAATATTTCAAGGTAATTCAGTTTCAGAGAAGTTGCTTTCTTGAACCTAATCTCACAGTGATTAATAGGTAAAAAATAGGCTTTTTTCCTCCTCAGGCACAGGATCCGCTTCCTGGCTATCCTTCACTCTGTGCTTTTCTCAGTATCATTTCTCCCTGAACAGTTCCATTGACCTATAAGAGTAATTGCTCTCGGTGAAAAAAAAACTTTTCTTTCTGTCTCCCTCTGTGCTTTCTGTCTCAGATGCATGTATTCACAGGACTGGGATGGATGGTTTGATCCAGGTGCCTGGCGACACTGAGGTCCCGGTGAGATGTCCTTGAGTGGCAACACGAGCGAGTCTTCTTTGTCATCGTCACCGCTGCCCCTTCTCTTCAACAGCTCCAACTCTCCATATTCACTGTCACGGGAGAAAGAACGAGCCAGACATGAGTCTGCGCAGGAGTGGCCAGGGAATAACACCCAGCTCCTCTCAGACCTCTCTGTTATTGGCCAGGATGAGCAGTGTCATATGTCTTCTGTCCTCACAGCATGTCTAGTAGTGTGGTACAGTGTGACAATGGTGCTGGGGCTGGTGGGGAACACGGGCCTCATTTGCATCATCACCCGTCGTCGAGAAAAAATCAATGTCACCAGCATTTTCATTTGCAATCTGTCATTCTCTGACATTCTGGTGTGCGTCTTCTGCCTCCCCTTCACTGTCATATACACACTCATGGACCACTGGGTGTTTGGGTCGTTGTTGTGCCGGCTGGTGCCGTTCATCCAGTGTGTGTCTGTGACTGTGTCTGTGCTGTCTCTAGTGTTCATAGCTCTAGAAAGACATCAGCTCATCATTAACCCCTCTGGCTGGAAACCAAGCATTCCTCAGGCCTACACGACGGTCATTCTCATTTGGATTCTGGCCTGTTTCACCTCCTCACCTTTCTTGGCCTTTCAGCTGCTCACAAATGAGCCCTATACCAATGTAATTCTGCCACTGTATCACCAAGCTCCTCCTCAGGCTTATCTGAACGCATCTCCGACTCAACCTGTCTCCTACACATTCAAAAACTCATCTGTGTTACTAAATTCATACCGCTCCCTGTTTTCTTATGTCCCCACCTCTCCACATATGGAAGCCTGTGTGGAGCACTGGCCATCGCAGGGACATAGGGTCGCTTACACCACATGGCTCCTACTGTTCCAGTACTGTGGTCCACTGTTGTTGGTCCTGTTGTGTTATGTTAGAGTTTTTGTACGCCTTCGCCGCCGCAAAGACATGCTGGACCGCGCCAGGACGCCGGAGAACCAGCGCATGGCCCACAGCCGTCGAATCAACATCATGCTGGTCGCTCTCATAACAGCCTTTGCTCTTTGCTGGCTTCCGCTCACCATCTTCAACGTGGTGTCAGACTGGAACCAGGAGGCTTTGCCTATTTGCCACCACAACCTGCTCTTCTCCCTCTGCCACCTGCTGGCCATGTCCTCCACCTGCATCAATCCGATCATATACGGATTCCTCAACTCCAACTTTCGCCAAGAGGTGAGAGAGGTCCTCCTGCACTGCCGCTGTTTCCCACAAGAAGAAGAGTGTGAGCATTTTCCCATGTCCACTGTTCACATGGAGGTGTCCCGCACATCTGTACCTCATCCGTGCAGGAGCAACTCCGTCTGACTTTCAAGCTACAACCTAAATGATAGTCACATAAACGGCACAACTGTTGGACTAACATTTACTGATTGCTCTACCTTTAATGGCAGTATTGAAGTGCAATATTTTGTCAGTGGTTTAAAGTGAAGTGTGCACAGTGTTGGTTTATCTGATTCTGCAGTAAAAGGACTGTGCTGAAAAAACATGTTTCAAAAGGTACGCTTTAAATTAATTGGTTGCTGTGTTCGAATATTATGCTTCATGCTATGTATTATTTGTTACAGTATTTTGCTCTCTTTGTTGTTCATATAAACAAGAAATTATATAGCATGTGCCCAAATGGGTGTCAGTTCATGGGGGTTATCATTAACACCATCACTGAATGGACTACTGCTATTGTATTTCTTACAATTCAGTGCTCCGTTTGCATTTATGGCATTTGCTCTGTGAAATCTGTGAGTGAAGTTTGACCGCGAAGACAAGGTATGCTTTGTTTTGTGACTAATGCAACTAATAAAGGTAAAAAGTAACAGTTTGTAACATCGTTAAATTGTAAATTTGCTTTTGTCAGCTTCAGCAAATATAAGAACAACAAGAATTGTGTTCAGACGTGGATTTTAGGGTACGAGAACATTAAAATGCAGATTAAAATCTTTTGCAAAGAGAGTAATGGTTATGGAGCTGCAGTTCTCAAGTACATTTTCAATATTCAGAACTTTTAGTACCAATACAGCAATACTCGAGTCTATTGGATTAATTTTATATACAGGGACAGCAGCTTCAGTGGGAGTGTCTTGACACATCATCATCATCGTCATCTTCTGACTTTTTCTGGAATTTTTAATTTTTGGTAAGATCGCTTGACATTTACCTTGACATTAATTGAAACAAAACCAAAAGCTTAGAGGGTAAAAGTTAGGTCTCTGTCTTTAACAATGTGCCGTATTGTAAAAACGTAATGTATGTTACCCATTGTGTAAAATCTTCATATGCAAAAGTAAATAGCAACTGGAACTGTCAGTTAAACAGTACATTAAAATGTACTTAAATGGGCTATAATGATTGGGTAAATGTACTTTGTCACATATAGTTTCACAATGGAAAAGCATAAACGGTATAAATAAAGTACATCTTTTAGTTAACTTCTTAGAGCCCTTCAGAGGGATGCAGATAGTTTTCCACTTTCCCTTCGCAGGTTTTTCCGGGATGCGAGTGACGTTTACCACACATCAGCCAATGATTGCTTCTCGTCCCAGAATGCATTGCTTTACAAACGGCACGCGCGAATGATGCACAACGTCGTCAGTTATTGTGGAAAACTAGGCGATTTAAAACTTGCTGGTACATAACGTCAGTGCACCGCAGTTACTAAAAATAAGGACTGAGATGCCATTTATGTGCTGTTAAGCGCTAATAGTCGAAAATGTGTGTAGTGCACGTGCCAGCGTTTAACGGAAGTACTAACTAGAGATGGCCAGCCCAGCGTAAAGCGATCACCAAGCTGGTTAGCTCGCTAACTTAGCAGCACAACGACGTAAACAAAACGGTAACGTAGCATCAGTATTAGCCTTATTAGCATGCGAGCTAATACACCTTTATTGATGTAATACGCGTTTGTTCATGTTGATTTCGCTTATATTTGGTTAAGAAATGTGCCTTGTGTATTTTATGTTACACAATAACTAAAGTCATACCGATATGTTGGATAACTTCATAACTTTCCTCGATTCACACATTTGATTAGTGTTGTTAGCTAAAGCTGGCAACGGTCTTCGGTTTTCACTCTTCGGATTTTTAGCGGAACATGACAGAGTAGTGATTTAAAGTAGAAGTTGTTAGGCTTGTTTATTGAAAAACAAGTTTACAGCGATTACACTGCAAATTTCCAGCATTGTGGCATTTCATGTTGAAACATGTCGCTCCACAGCGTTACGAAAGAAGTCTGTATCTTAATGGTGTGATATAATCAGTCAGTGATTGAGTAGTGATTGAAATCGTATTTATTCTTTTTACAGCTTCAAAATTAACTGCTTGCTTGATTTATCCCATTTGCACATGCGTTATGATAGTCCTTACAGTGCAGTACTGGTGTTATTAATATCATTAATGCATTTACTAATGGAATAATACAACCCTTGACACCGGTTGTCTGTCAAATACAGTTTTCACATACAGTTGTGACTGATGTGTCCATGTGATGGATGTTTTTTCATATCCTAAACGTGTCACAGGCAAGTACAATTTGTGTGGATTGGAAAAAAAACAGTGTGATTTTTGTTTTTGTGTAGATAAATCTTGAGCTGAAGCGGCTGGTAGTGTAGGCAGTGGACCAAGTGGACTTGATTCTTCAAAGGGTCGTAAAGAAAATAATATTCTGTCTCATAAAATGTATTGTTGATTTTGTAGTATCTGAAGCTAAAGAAGAAGAAGAAGAATGACTACAAGCAACAACTCTTCAGTTCTTAAAGGTATTGTACCTCCTCTTAGGTCTGCTGCAGTGAATCCAGGATTCATGACTTTGTCGTTTAATGTTTGTGACTGTTTTTCTACAGATGTCGTTGCTTATGTTGATGTGTGGTCGTCTGACAAAACGGCGAACTACTCAAAACCATTTGTTCAGCAGCTACAGGAAATGGGAGCCCAGGTGAGATCACATTTTCATTTTATTGTGTTTTCTGTGTTTAAGGACATTATATTTGTATTAGTAAAAACCTCAATTACATTTCTTTTACAGGTTTCTAAAACGTTTAACAAACATGTCACACACGTAGTCTTCAGCAATGGTCATCCAGCTACATGGAGGAAAGCCAAGAAAAGTAATGTGCGACTTGTCTCTGTTCTCTGGGTAGGCAGGTAAGAATTACACTTGAGAGTTGTGTTTTTTTTTTTGTTTTTTCACTTAATCAGTTCCATGATTTTGGTTAAATTGTGTTGTTGTGACTTATTGCTTGTTTTTGATGGCGTCCAGGTGTCATGACGATGGTGAGCATGTGGATGAGGATTCATTTCCAGCCTTAAATGATGAAAGCAATCCCGTGCTGAAGAACAAGAAAGTGAGTCGAGTCATATCTGCATGTGGTAGTCATAGCGGTACAGTATGCGGAACTTACCAAGGCCCTTTCCGTCTTCTGATGAGATCAACATCAGCGAGGTTTCTATTTTAAGTGCTGATGTGTTAAATACAAAAACCTTAAGGTCACTACATTGCATCAAGTTTGAATGAATGAGATTTTGATTTTTAACATATTTCTCCTCAAATCTTAATAATTAATAGTTGCTTGTGGTAGTTAGTAATGTATTTAATTCATCTAATTTGGGCCCTTTAACTAATTAGAGCCTGTTGTGTTACATGTCCCACCATTTCACTCTGCGTTTCCCCTTCATTTAACTGATTCATCTGTCTAGTTTGTTGTGTTTAGCAGCTATTATTAATTCAGAGCATTGGAGTTATGGTGCGTTGAGTGATTGACAAAGCTGTTTTTCCACTGTTCAACTTTTTTTTTATGAAAGTGAGATTGCTTTTTCATCATCTGTATTTTCATCTATCAAGTCAACTCTTTGTGTTTCATTCATTGTAGCATCGATGTATGCAGCCAAAAGATTCTCCAGAGAGGACACCTGAAAATGACAGGCGCCTGAGGAAGAAATTAGACAAGATGATGAAAGACTTGGCTCCAAAACAACCTCTGGGTAAGAGGTTACCATCGCATCGGAATCTTTTACTTAGAGCAATAGGATGTTGTTTGTTGTCTTACCCTTATTTTTCCTCCCAGTTGCAGATGTCTCACCCATCATTATCGATGAGGAGAATGGAATAGTCTATAGCCCCGCATTGAAAAGGTCAGATTATATGGCTCAGCGTTTGAAAGACATGAAAGACAAACGAGAAAACCTTTCACCCACAGGTATGTGCAACAGCAGGTGCTACAGCCTGTTGAATTGACAGAGATTTTGGACATTTCGGCACTTTTGAAATGACAGCCAATTTAAGAAAATGTCACTGTCTTTCAGCTTCACAAATGTTTGACTCCAGCTCACCCACGGGGCTGCAGCCTTCTCTTGGGAGCACACCAACCGTCTTCAAGTTAATGTGTAAGAAAAATGACCATGGTCTTCTTGTTATTGATGAATAGACTAATTAAGTGAAATGTTTATCATTCTCAACTCAGAAGCTTATTCATTTCTAGGGGAGGGAAGTGGTCTGTAATCCATTGTTGATATGTTTTTTTTTTTTCTTTCTATTATCTAAGCATCTTTTCTAAGGATTTCTTTATGTGTATGGTGTTCCCATCTCATTTTAAATCGAACAAAGAGGTCTGCAAGGCTTCACAATCCACCTGTAATCTAGTGGAAACCTGGGTCGCAGTGGGACCGATGGCTTACAAAATGTTATTTTCAAAATGGGCATTCCAGTGCTGAGTTGAAGAAAAAAATTCTTTTTGGTAGCCTTCATCTGCAGCTCCATAAGAAAAAATATCCCGGTCTCTTCATCTTGCCAACTGAGCAGCTCTCGTCGCCAGCCTCTTGTTTATTTCACCTCTCTGCCATTTTGCAGTGGGAGTGTGGTGTACAATCTGGCAGTGTGAGCTTGTAAAAGGCAAGCAGCTGCCTGTGATTTTGTATAGAGGTGGAGTCGACGAGAGCTATTGCAATTCTAGCCAAACGCACTGGGAAAATATTGCTTGTTCTTAAATTTTAGTTTTGACTAATCCTCATTGTTATTCTTTCTCCAACACAGTTGACCAGTCAACTGATGACTCCAGTGCTTCTGTTGCTGAACCTGGTTACTCACCTGATAAGGAAGAAGGGAGAGCACACCCTGATGTTAGAGACCATGACCGTCCTAAACAATCCCACAGAAAAGACTCTGTGAAGCCCTGGCACTCGCCCCGCCATGATGAGCCAAAACAAGCTTCAAGTGGACCTGACAGTCCTGACATGAAAATTAAAGAGGACGAAAAAGGGAATAGACAAAAAAAGTCAAGACGGACCTCAGTCAGAAAAAAGGCAACAGAGACACAAAAAGAAAGTCCTTGCCCTGACAGGAGATCTGGCAACAGCAAGAATTTTCATGAAGAAAAAAGGCAATCACAGATAAATTCAGCTACCTCGTCACCTATTAAATCTGAAAAAGGAAAGAGAAAGTTTTCAGCAACTCGATCCTTTACAAAAACTAAATCCCATAATTACTCTGACACTGTGAATTCTTCTAGTCGCCTTTCAGCATCATCTGCGTTAGATGATGATGCTGCAGGTGAAATGTCAAAAGAAACTGCTGCTCCATCAAAGAAAACAAAACCGAAAACACCCAAACGAGCCAAATCAGTATTTTCTTCCTTGGTGCGATCTTTCACGGCCTCCAGTGAATCCAAGGGTGCCACCTCAGCTTCTACTGATGAAGATGATAACGTGTTTGAGGACTACTTCTCTCCAGCTAACCAGCTCAAGAAATCAAAAAGACCTCTTTTGCCAAAACTGGCTGTGGACACTGACATTCAGATACCTTTTGAGTTGGGCCCTGTCCCTGCTAAGAAAAAGCAAAGAAGAAGTGAAAGCTTTGCATCTGGAACTAATGTTGAAAAAAAGAGGAAATTGGAAGGAGGTCAGAGTGGCAAACATCTCAATCTGCAGTCCGGTGCAAGCAGCGAGCCACGAAGCCAGAAACAACAGGATGTTAAAGTATCTCTGCCTGCTTTGGATAGTCCAAGTACCAGTGTACCACTGATAGCTAAAAGAAGAAGGCAAAGCATCTTATCATTTACAAGCACCAGTAATGCTGCAAGTGACACGCTGAAAAGGAGAAGAGCATCAACATCAGTGCAACCATTGTTAAAGGACTCTGATTTCAGTCCCCTCTCTCACACCTTAGAAAGTGAGTAGTAAGGTCACCTGAGCTTAGAATGTGTATTCATACGTTCATATCTCCCCTGGCATCTTCATCATTATGAACTGAAGAAAACAAAGTGTTAATAGTGGTGTTTGAACGTACAATGATTTCTAACTATGTCTAATGCCCGGGGTTGCATGCGGTTTCAAATGGTCTGCAAAATGTTCTTTCAGTGAATACTTTAATCTTGGATTAATTAATGATTGAGCCATTCTGAAGATGAATGTGAATGTTTTATTTCTGGGTGTTACATTAAAGAAAAGAATAAATAAATAAGAACTAAATTAGGCCTTTTTTTAATGTGAAAATATTATGTATGAATGTGTTTATCTTTAAAGCTCATAGATTTGTCGTATACATGACATACACACACAAAATTGTTCACCTCACGCCTTGATGGATTTCATCTATTTTCAAATTTACCATCTAAATACATGAGAGATTGGATAAATTGGGGACTCAATTTGTTTTCGTGCAATTAACTGGCCATTTGCGTCTTGCCCAGTGTATGCTGACACTTTGAAACTGGATGGAGAGTCAGCATTTATCTGCTGATCGTAATTTAAAATGTTAAAATACCGTGTTTCAAACATTGCTTGTATAAATCCATCCCACAACATTTTAAAGGTGTTAATATTAAACAATAGGAGACCAGGTTTGTCTAAGTCTTTTAAAAAAAAAAAGGATTATTTGTATAATTTATAATTCTTGTTACTCATCTGACAAACACCAAGACACCACATCAAGAGGGGCAAGGCTCAGAGCTCGCACACCTGCTATGTGAGAGCTTTGAGTGACGCCCCTCCTATCCCACTCTGCTTTAAATTGTTTGTCTTGTTTTCAAATGTAGGTAGAGGAAATGAATGTACAGTTGCAGCTGGTTTCACTGAGACCCCCTCTGAAGCTGAGGAAAATCACAATCAGCAAGTCGGTTTGAGTCTTCAGAAAATGGTTAACAAAACAAAGGTAAGAAGATTTTTGTAATTTAGTGTTGATGATTGACTTTTGCAGAAGACCCAAATCCAGGTTCATGGTACATTTCCTACGGCGTTGAAGGAAAAACAAATTAGAAGGGGATTTGAAAAACAGGATGTTACGAGGATAAAGTCACTACTGGGAAGTTTAGTGATTCATCAAAGATATTCCTGTTATATGGAAATGGACAGCTTTCGCATTTATATACCGACTTCCTTTGTTGTGCTTTGGCACCTGCTATAAAAACACATTCATGTTTTTATCTCGGTTTACTGAAATTCTGAGCTTTGCACAATGCACTGTTTATCTTCCGCCATCACAGATACTTAAAAGGGAGCACAGTGTAAAAAAAAAGAAAAAAAGATGCATTTTTCTGTAGTGTAGGAAGTCCTTTTAAAGTATTTCCTCTGTAAGGTCACACACTTCCATAGCTGCAGGCGTTTGACGCATCTAGCTAAGAGGTTCTCTCTGGTCCTGAGGGTTTCCTGTGTTTTTGCCTCTGTGATGGTAGCGTACAACTTCCTCGCTTGTGAAATGCACCTGGGCTCTGTTTTCGTTACGCTGCTAACCTCAACAGGCTGTTGCTGACAAAGACCAAACATGATGTCATATCCCTCGGGCATCTTTTATCGATTGTGGTTGTTCTTCTGGCGCTATAACGATCACAATGATGGACTCGTGCGCGTATGTTTTAATCAAATTAAGCCGTTATTAGAAGACATGTCATCGGTGACAAGTTCTTGTCTCACCGATCTTAAAAAAAAAACTCAGTGCTCCACTTAGCAGGAAAACAGTGCAAATAAAAAGAGTGCAAATGTGCTGTTGCTGCTGACACTGCTAGATTGAAATCTACATGAATTAAATACACATTAAATCATAAATGCATTTTAAATTCACATCTTGGTGCCTTTTTCAGTCGTAATTTCCCTCGTCCTATGATTCTTATTTCTCTTAACTCTCAGGTATCCACTTTGAAACATATTGTTCCTCATCACTCTTTATCTCATTATGAATGCCCAAAAAAGTGTTATTTTTAATAAGCTGTCACTCTAGAGCTGGACTCTGTAGGTCTAAAGTTTTGCAGAGACTCAGGGCCCTCATCTGTCTTTGGTCCTGCTGAATAGGATAATTTTAAGTGTGTGCAGAACAGTAGCCAGCAAGGAGACCTAGTCATACAGAGAAGAATTTCCCTCTTTTGTGCTGGGAGTGTTTGTGCTCAGAGGCCATGCTGCAGTTCACACCAGCTCTTTGTCAGAGGCTCATTATGTTCAACTCATTCGTCAGTGCCCACTTCTTGTTCTGCTGCCAGAACATGTCCACTCCATAAGATAAGCGAAAGTCCCTCCAGAGGACCATTCAGAATTGCTGCCCGTATTTTGAGCAGTTTGACTTGGTTTGAAGGACCTCAAAAATGGGCATCTGTTGTAGTGTCTACAAAAGAAAAGCCAGTTGAGGTGCTTAAACAAATTGAAATATCAAAATATTTTCTTTTTAAGAGAATCTCTGGCAGGACAAGTAGGGAAAGCAGTAATTCAGTGACGTATCCATTCAATGACTTCCCAACTTGCCCCGTCAGGGATAATGTGGTGTTTGACAGGCATGGGCACAGCTGGTGGACTGTTTTGGCACCACTATGCTCAGCAGGCCTTAACCCCTGACTTCCATCTGGGGGACCAGATATCAGAGTGTGGCAGGAAAGGGCCTGGTGGTCCTGTTTGTAACTGTTCAGGTGTTTGTTTTGATGAGGGCTTGCTATATCAGAGCCAAAGTACGTGACTGGATGGACCATAGGCATCAGGTTACAAGTTTACAGTTCAGTTTCCATGGCTCTGGATGTGTTTTTCTGTACTCATGGCCTCTGTGTTTTTGTCTTTACGCAACTACATGTCCAACATTTGCTGAATGACACGTTTTATTATTTTGAAGCGTAGATTTAACTCTTTCTGCTATAAAACAGAAGCTGTTTACGTGGACTATATATATAAAGATGGACAAGCCCTTTATGACGTCACTTAAAGTTTCCTGAAGAATGGTTTTGAAGCTCAGTGTAGTTGCTGACTCCATCTTCTGGCGCCGCCTGACTCCCAGCCCATATTGTCGTCAAAATAACTTAAGAGGACAAACTGTTAACATTGATTGAGACGTTGTTGACATCTCATAACTCATTGCACTGATTTGCTGTAGGACTGTCCAGTTGTGTACAGATGTATTTTTCTTTCTGCATTGTTAAAGCACGCCCCTAGTGCATCCAGTGAAATCAGGCTAACTCCCAGCTAATCCAAAAAGCTAATGGGTGGCAGCACAGGTTACACAAAGCAGCCACTTCTCTATGCATAACTTAATAGCTTTAGTATAGTTTATTTCTCATGTAAAGTTGGATATTTTTACTACTATATATTTGATATGTGGATGTGATTCAGATTCAGATTCAGAAAACTTTATTTGTCCCCGGGGGGCAATTTAAGGCACAGGTGAGCAGCTTAACGTGCAAGTACTGACATTTTAAGGTGCAAAAGAGACAGAAACAGAACCATGCCATAAATGACACAGAACTGTGCATTGCCAGAGCAACAGGATGTAAGGCTTAGAAGTACTGCTAAAAATACATTTGGTATAACAGCATTGTATACAGACATAAATTCAAACATTCACGTTAGTGTCATGAGTCCACGTTGATTTACGTAGACAGAAGCGTGGTCAGAACACTGTTTTATCCCTCTTATATGTTTTGTGTGTCCATCTTTGTTTCAGGCTATGAGAACGTTAGTCATGACAAGCATGCCCACTGAGTAAGTGCTGCTTCAAGTGTTTGTCCTCAGCATTAATTTCATATTCCACAGTTCCACGGTTTAAAATACGTTTTGTTTATTCGTTCTATTCACCTCTTGTAGGAAGCAGCAAACCGTGGTTCAAGTGGTCAAAGCACTCGGGGGTTTTTCTATTGTTGACCGGGTTTGTGAGAGCACAACTCACGTCGTGTCTGCAGGACACAGGCGGACTCTCAATATTCTGCTGGGCATAGCTCGTGGCTGCTGGATCCTCTCGTTTGAATGGGTATGTACGTTAGAAATGTTTAACAGCCATTACCAGAGATTTATTCAAACTGATACTTACTATACACTGTCTTTTAATTGTGTTTTCCCTGCGTAGATTCTCTGGTGTTTGGAGCAAAGGCAGTGGATTCCAGAGGAACCATATGAACTTTCAGACCAGTTTCCTGCTGCACAGGTGAGTGATGCCAGTGAAGTGCTAAAATGGTCCAAGTATTGCACAAAAAACCTAAACTGTGTAGGCTTATGCATTGATTGTATACATCTCAGTGGTTTTAGTACCAGAACTGTTTGTTGTTTTATCAATTTTCCACATAAATAATATTTCCTTCACTCCATGTTCACACTGAAATTATTAACGGACAGTAAACCCAAACCGAAGTAAGTTGGACGGAAACCTGCTAATTTGTATTGCCAGTCATTAATTTACAGTCGTCTTGTTTTTCCTGAAGCATCCTGTGTGAACTGTGGATGTTGCCTTTTCCTGAACTCGTCATTCGTGAATCACTGTCCCCTCCTGCTGCTGCGAGGAAAGACGTGGGGTCTTTATGTAGACAAATGTCAACGCGTTTCCTCTTGAAACTGCGTGATGGCTTTTGATGTGACAGACAAAATATTCCTGTGCCCCCATGGCCATTAATTATCCCTTTACCCTTACAGACATATACAGCATTTGACAAACCACATGCTCCCCTGTTTTATTCGTTTTTTTTGCCCTGTGGAGTGGAGTGTTAGTTTATTCACCTTTTTATTCACATACCTTGTGATATAAAGTGGTGCTTCTTTGTTCAAATGCTGGTACTTGACCTCAGTCAATTAGCTCTGAAGCTTCTGCCAGTAAATGAGGCCAATATGTGAAGACCTTTCTATTTTAACTCAACCTGCTCTTTGTGCATTTGACGGGAGATCAGCGCAATACTTAAATTTGTCAGGTGTTTGATCCAGAGCATTAACCTCCAATACGCTGTAATTAAAGCAGCATTTCAGTTGATTTTCCACCAAAACAAAAAACAACAAAAACACAAGTTTAGAGCATTTGAAATTTATTAAGCACTGTGTAGATGAAACTACACGAAAAGATTTTTAAAATTGCATAAATTGTGGTAATCTGGCTGGCAGTTGTGCATCTGCCGGGTTGTTCGTTCTTGTTTTAGAGTTAGGCTGTCTGACTTGTGGTTGCTGTTTAATATACATCATGTATCTAACTTTCTCACAAATCCCGCTTGTTGAAGCTTCAAGAGAAAGATTATATACATTTAATATAAACTCAAAAGGCTGCAGGACGTTCATCATGATCAACGAGCAAGAGGGAGGGAAATATATTAAAACAACTTTTCTTAGTTTAAGTGCAATGAAATTAAAACTAGCTAGAAACTAGCACTCAATATTTGTAAAACATCTCCTTCATATATGATACATTTAAATATCAATCTTAAAATCTACATATAAATTAAACAACACATGTACATATACATTCTCTGGAGCAAAATCTTTAGAGAAACATTTCTTGTGGAATTTTTATATCATATTTTCCACAACATATAACAATGTTGTTTATCTGTTTATTGTACCATAGTCTCTTTTGTACAATGACATCAGCAGCCGTTTTTGTTTTTTTTAAAACATACTTAAATGGATGCTTAAACTATATAAAAGTATTAAAGAAACTAAATTTAATTAATATCACATTTTACTCCTATCTAATTATTAATTCATTCCTTATCTAGGTCTGTAACAGTTAGAAGTATTTTCAATACAAATATTTGTCTTTCATATTTCACAATTTTCTCCGACAACCCATTTGATTCAAATTATAAAACACATAAATACGCAGAAAGTTACATAAAAATAGATCCATGAAGTGCTTTGGCTCCCTTGAGAATTCATATTTTTGGTTTTGTTGTTTGTTGCTCTCCGTCAGGCAGAATTTCCTCCCCACTTTGTTTAATCTGAGAGTGATAGTTCAAAGGGAACCTGAGAAGTCTGCGGGTCTGATCATCATTGTTGTGGACTTCAGTGAGTAGCCTGAGCCTTTCCAGTAGTACCATTTGATTCCATTGAAGCGATTGGAGTTCTGGCCTTGCTGGTAATACATCCCATTCAAATTGGATGGACCGCAGGCATCAAACCACCATCCTAGAACATCAAAACATCATCCACTTAAACTTAATCTTAAAAGGAATGACACATACAACTGTGTGTAAAACAGGTGATTGCTGTCTTTTTTTCCCTACAAATTAATTTAATTTAAAAGGTCTGAAAGAGGTACATCATCTAAGAACACTAGAATCATCTAATTAAGCTTACACTGAATTTATTTGGTAACTTTAGTGCATACATGAATGATCCTTTGTGCAACTTGTTGATGAAGCTCCATCACAGAGGAGTAAGTTAAGCTGTAAAGCAACTTAATATTGCACGACTGTGACACTGTCAGGTTCACGGAGAAAATTGAATAATAGATGAAGAATAATCAGCGACGTATTCTTCTTCTTTTTCATGACCCACAATACAAATTGACCAAAGAAAGCTCAATGGCTAGCCTTGAGGTGCTAGCCTCAAGCAGAGATAAGGAGCACGCCACGGAGCTTTGTTCTTCCCAACACCACACCCACACGTTTTTTTCTTTTCATTTTCCGACATATTTTCTTTGGCCCCAGCTGATGCTTCTTGAAGCAATTCATCAGATTCCCCAAAGCTCCGTCTGAAGCAGCAAATTACTTTATACAAATTCTTTTCATGCCAACATCACTGCTCCTCAACACCTTTGAAGTGTAAAGTGGGTACTCCTTAAAGTTGGAGTTCGTTATTATGTGCATGAGATTGAGACGTGTATCCTTTACATTTACGTACAGATTTATTTATTGCAGGGAATTTTATATTTACAATGGTCGATTATACTTTACTTTAGTCGTGATTGTGCATAATGTGGCTATGGAGTCCCTGCGAGAGACCTCTCATGGGAAACAAAGGACAGGGTTAGGGTTTTCATGCTTTCATGCTGACTTGGCAGACCCCAATGCAAAGGGAGACGAACTGCTGGCAGCACAGTCACTTACAGAGAGACGGAGGAGGACCTTTAAGCTACAAGAGGATAGAGGGAAAAGCTCTGTTCCCAGGCTATTAATGTCAGCCATTGTAAGGGCTGAATTCCCCAATGAGTTGATCAGTGATTAAGTCTGAGCTAATTGTGCTCTTTGACATGGCCACAAAAGTACGACAGCCCTTGAAATGCCCTTGAAGATTTTCGGACCAGGAGTTGTGTGGGTGGGAATTTGTTCCACAAGAGCCACCGCTAACTGACATGATCGTTGTATTTTCCTGACAAGCAGAATTATTTAGCTACTTACACACAAAAAAAAAATGTGTTTCTTACCCCCTGTGGTCAGTTGTGAACATTTGCAAACGCATTTGTCGTTGTCTGCATCCTTTGTACTGAATTCACTTCCTGGCTGCCCAATGCTGCTTATTTTGCCTGCCGTTCCACTGTAGCCTTTAAGGTGTATCCTGTAGAATGGAAGAGGAGAAATGAAGGAAGAGGAGGAGGAAGTTGGTGATTGCTGTTCCTCAAAAGGCAGCGCTCAACTCACTTATACAGTTCTACGATCATAGATCTTACTAGTCCTTGATTTAAAATGGGCTTTGTCCAAGGTGCATGTATGAACTGTTACATGATTTTTCTTTTCATTTTGCCGATGTTTGTGAATTTACCTTTTATCTTTATTTTTTTATTTATGCCATTTAATTTTATGCAAAAGTATGTGTGTTGCTATTAATGCATTTTTCTCTTTGACATTACTGCCAGTAATAAGCCAGTAATCTTTATACAATAGTTGGAGTTATGTAGACTGAAGGCCTGAAAAGAACTGAGGGGCATTTCAAGGTCTGTTTGTCAAATTCAAAGGAAGTATCCATTCCACTCCTGAAATCAGTTTCAGGACAGAAACAAAAATACTTGTAAAGGTTTTGTTATTGCCAGTAATTGCCTGACTGAATGTCAGAAAAGAAAGACATTTTATGTATTTCCTATTTTTCAGATACTGGCCAGCTTTATTACATTTTCTTTGGGCTGATGCCAGTACATCAGTGTCAGGAAGTATATAGTCTTATACAGTACCAAAAAAACAACATCCAGAGGAATCTCTATAATGTGCTGTTTTCGGGAGACACTCATAGAGCATTGTAGAGTTAACCCTGAAGGGTTGACAACAGAGGAAACACTGTGGACCAGTTGTAGAGAATTAGCTTTAATCTCAGGATGAATCATTCAGTTTTTTTATTCCATCTATTTGATTTGCTTGAAAAATCTCATTTTAGTGGCAGTCCAGAAGATTATATCCAGGAAAGTAGACGATGTTATATCATACAATAGTATAGTCAGCTTTCTATGCGTTAGCTTTGGGAAGATGTTCATGTATGAAAGATAGTGTCCCTACACTATATTATGCCAGTTCTTCAAGAGATGATTATTTTTTTAAGAATACATCTTGTTTTGTGCCAGTTGAGTCTGAATGGCAGCTCCGTTAGGCTGTGCTTTGACTGCAAATCTTCAACAGTTTCTGGTATGTGTTTATCATCTCAAACTTAAAAAGCACTGCTTTTAGAGAGAAGCACAATTTGCTGGTGGCCTTCTTTGTCTTTATCAACTTGAGCTACACAAGCGTGAAAGTGAAACATTTAACACAGCACAATATTTGGTAATTGCCACATAGTCTCTCATGCGTTGATTGGATTACTAAGTGAACATTTCTTTGATGATGTCAATACAACTTACTTGTAATTCTGTGCTTCGCTGTCAAGCGAAAACTCATCATATTGTGCAAATCCAGAGTTTCCTTCCCAGTCATTCAGCTGAATCCTAAGCTTGTAGGACTTTTTACTTGTCATTTTGGAGACAAATTCATTTCCCAGCCAGAATTCACTTGAAGGTTCTCCAAACCCCTGAAAAGACACAAAAGAAATTTGGTGAAGCCTTGTATTATCCCAGGATAGTAATACTGCATTGATTGCTGATTCCATTATCAAACGAGCAGATCAACAGAAAGGGCTATTAGACTGAAAGTTATTTTTCCAAGAACTAAAATATTTCATCAGGGTACACAAATTAGTGTTAGCAAGCCAACAAAACAGTCACAAATACTCACAAAGACGTACCTGTTTTAATTGAACTTGCGTGAATTGACATAGATGTAATGACTGATGATTTTGTAATGACTGCTTTTAGGGACTTTTCTGTCATTGTGTTAGCTTATTTATGTCCTGCTTGGCATTGGCAATGCTGGTCGCTTTTTTGGAAATCATCTATTATAAGCATCTTTTACGTTTACTGACAGAACAAATAAATAAGTGGTGATTTGAAAATGTTAGGGGGACCCTAAACAGCAGATGGTGACTGAAATGTCAAATTTTGTTCCTTCTGTAGTCAATCGCCCAAACCAAATCTGGCTACTGTTATGTGCATTTAGAGTGAAAACGGTAGCCTAGGTTATATTTTGTCAAGGGAAGAATTTCTTCTTGATAGCTTGCCTTGTACCTTTTTGTACTCTTGCCACGTACGGTGAAAGTCAACATGCCCGTCAAAGCGTTTTTGTAGTACTGTCCAGCCGCCTCCTTCAGTCTCCATGTCACAGAAAGCCTTCAAGCACAAGTAAAGATGCATGTCATTTATAAAAATAATACTTGACAATGCTGTATTAGAGTTTAATTAAAACTAATGGTATGTTTTGGGGGAAAAGAATCCAAGTTGCTGAAAAGTATCTAAGGAGATCCCAGTTTTAGCTCAAGCATGCAGTTAATTAATAGATGTCTGAACATTTCTATTTAGCTAGCCCGCCCTCAAGGACCATACATTTACTGGAATAGGCTTACTTTACCTTAACCTCCATTTTAATGTCAGGTAATGTGAGAGTGTAGACGCCACTGTTGGTGTTTCCTGACTTGTACACAGCAGCACAGTCCGCGAATGTTGTAGGAGTGTCCTGCATCATGATAGGTTTAGTCTCTGCAGAAAAGTTTTTAATGTCAAATGAGCATTTAAATCCTCTGATAATATAAATGTCCCAAATCTTGTCTTTAGTTTCAATGCAGTTTCAAGATCGGTTCCTGTTCATCGAGATATTTTAGCGCCACCATACTCTATGTTTCAAAAAAAGGGAAATGCTTTGAATGATGTCCACGCCAGATAATATTCAGTGCCAAAAACTGACTGTGCTGTGCAACAGTGGGACAGTGGTTGTACTCTACTAGCGCCTCCTGAGTAATTGTGAATTGATGGAGTGAGCAGAATACTTTAAAGACTGCCTTTTACCGATAATTACGTGTTAGAAAGGTCACAGTGACATGCAGTTCAGACTCACCTCGAACAGAGCCGGCAGAAATGGTGTAAATTAGGTTGTTCACAGTGTCCAGAAGTTCCTGCTGCTGAAGCTGTAAGACGGTGTTGTTGGATGACACTTTGAGTAGCTGCTGCTCCAGCTCGCCTATAATGGCCGTCTGCCTCAGTATGAGAGTCTGGAGCTGCTCCTTTTCTTCTCGTAACGCCTTCAGCTCCACTTGCCTCTGGTCTTCAATCGCCTGCACTTTCTTCTCCAGAAAACTGAGGAGAAGCAGACGAGTTTTGTCTTTGCTTAGCCCAACAACGTGTTGTGTGTGTGACTGTGAGATTTATGTTTTATGCCATCTGATTAGATGTCCTCACCTGTTTTTGTCATTCAGTTTGCTGATTTCATTTGTTTGAACGATTAGTTGTTTTTCCAACTTGTTGGTTGACAAGGAATTTTCAAGAAGTTGACGCTCAAGTCGGGTTGTATGATGAATTACCTAAAACCAAAAGAACAAGATGAAGTAGTTCATTCATCCTTATCATTCCGCCAATCCATTCTTCCCTCCAGTAGACTTTTAAATGCTTCAGACTGTGGTACATATACGTCATACTTCTATGTGACCCTCAAGCAGAGTAGGAAGAAAGTCCTCTGGTAATGGTATTTGTTTCAAGTAGGATGTAAACTAATGAAACACTCGTTCACTACCAATAAACTCACCTGCATAAGACATTCCTATATTTTGCCTTTTTATTTTATTTCATTTTATTGTTTAACATAGTTGCCATGCCGCAGGATAACTGTTTAGATAATAATCAACAACCTGCAAGCCATAAGAAGATGTAGAAAAAGAGCTGTAAACATGTAATTAATCATAAATGTTATAACAGCCTGAAAAAGATGTGTCAGCTAGACCAGCCACTTCAGATATTAACACCTGTTATCCTCTAATAGTTTATCAGATTCAGCAAAAAACCCAATTTGCTCTACTGAACGACTTTTTGCTGAATGGAAAACTAGGACAGGAAAGAGTGAACTAACCCTAACCCAAATTCCAATACAGCAGACGTACCTGAACTAGGGGAAACTTTTGAAATCCTCATATTTTCACAGACCGACGTATTGAAAAGTCTGGGGTTGGGGACAGTGCCACTAATTTCCAAGTTCGGAGGAACTGAACTCAGCAAAAAGCAGGTTGTTTACATGAATCCTAGCTGTGTGTCTCCAATGGAGCTGTTGATGTCTTTGAACAGACGGATGTCTGATTGTGACAAACTGATAGACCCTTTCTCTGGGAATACTAGTGTGCTAATAACAGGAAATGCTGTACAGTCGGCTCACATAAGGTCATTGACGTGTAGCCACAATAATAAACTGACGCCGTCATGCCTGTTTTCCCCTCTGCTTATTTTTTTAACGCTACATTATTCATTATATCACAGAACACACTTATACACCGATCTCTGAATGCAAAAAAACAGGAAAGTTAAGCATTGACACTACATCTGCTGTGCTTTTTGGCATGTTTTTCATGTGTTAGGAAAAAATAAAATGTACAGCTTCACCTGTGCCTCCACGTTGGTGAGTTTCCTTGTTTGCTCAGCAGTTTGAGTCAGCAGGTTTGTCCCGATTTCAATCATCGTGGCTGTGTGGTTGTGTACAGCAGTCTGCTGGATTAGGACCATGTCCTGCTTCATGCTGTCCTGTATGTAGTTCTCAAGCTGCAGCACAAAAGAGTACGTTTTATTTTAAGAGTTGTTGATTGAGCCAGTGGTTTTGTTGTGCATACTTAACCCCTTCATAAAGACGTTCAGGGAGTGACAGCTGAGTTCTGCTCACTACATTCTGCTACTGTAATGTGGGACACAGAGCAGCTCTGATTCTCATTTGTTATGGATGAAAGGGAATTCGAACCAGGGACTAATATTCATTTACGTTGCATTGTTGCATTTATTGTTGTGTCACGGCGGCACTGTACCACAGTATGAGCCATGCAGCATCAGCAATGAGGAGCGAGAGGAACAGAATTGGCCCATAAGCAAAGTACGTTCATTGTTTAAGTCATAATCAAAGTCAAATCTTTTCCTAATGAACTGAGTTCTGGTGTCGTGCCACCCATTTTCAAGCCTCTTAATCACCTTTACGAGATCTGTTGTTATCTACCTTACAGTGTTGCCGGATTTAGACCTGGACTAATCATTAAGTTATTTCCTGCATGATGTTCCTGAGTGGCAATCAGGTCACACGACTCGTAAACAGGATGGAAGTGTTGAGTGAGGAGTTACATCCGTCATGAGTGTCCGACTTGTGCGCAACTGGAAACGAGCTTAATCACTCCTGTTAGTTAGTCGTCAGTCAAAAATGCAACCCCAAACACATATATTTATTATTATTGTTGTTATTATTTTTTATTTCTGGTGAATGCAACCAACAGCTGCAATCAGTGCTGATTTGTTTGGCTTCCTTTCTGTGTGTCCTGTTTGTTTATGTTCTTGGATACACACAGATGCGTGGAAGGTTGTCATTTGCGTTGTTTGCAGGATGTCCCATCGGCAGTGAATGATCTAATCAGTTGTTTACTCCGTGTGGCCCAGAGGCGTCAGTAAGGAGTGACTGTGTTCCTCATTCACATGGAAGCGTGACAACAGTTTTTTTTTTTTTTTTCCTCAGCTGTCATCAGCTCGTGCAGAAAAAGAAGACCTTTCAGAAATGTTGTGACTATACTCTGATGAGTAAATCACACCTGATGGGAACCTAGTGATTTGTATTTGGTCTCAATGTGCAAAAAAGTAATCAGAAGAATCGCAGGAAGGCTCCTTTCTGTAGAGATCCTCAGTGTGAGACGATGTGTGAATATGTGGCTGCAGCATTAAGTTATTTAAGTAGTCTCATTTAAATTAGGTGGCCGCTGCTTGTTTTCTCATGTTATTGATCCTCTCTCCTCCATCCTTCCATTCATTCATCCGTACATCAATCCACTGCTGTTATATCGTCAGTGAGGCACTTCTGTGATTGAGTTATATATATATTTTGATCCATCACTTTTCTTTACCTTCTTATTGCTCTTAAGGGTGACACGGAGCTGAAACCATTCACAACGTAGGGTGGGTATGTGTAATTATTCCAGTGGGACTTTTAATCAAAGCTAAAATGTAATTTGAACACTCGCATTCAAGTATTAAAGTCACGCCCCAATTACAGTTCCTGCAGTAGACCAATCTACTTTAATATTCTTAGTGTTAAGCTGTGAGTGAAATATGGCTTTCTTATTTTATCTCTGATGACACGGACATTTTTCTACCACATTTTACAGCGCACCACTTCAGAAAGTCTAGTCACATACTGTAGTCTTTGGGTTCCAAGTATATAGACCCTAGCATCGCTGCCTGCTGATAGACCTTAACGAAGTCTAATTATTCTTCTCTGTTAATGCTGAGCTGGGGAACAGTAACGTGAAATGTTTAAATAATTAGCTATAAGAACCTGTGTTATGCTCAGGAGCTGTCAGTCTCTCAGTGTTATTTATAGATAAGTAATATATAATATAACGCACACCAATATGCAGTGTATGTAGAAAATAGCTAAAGATTTCTTTGCAGTGTGCAAACTCAGCCTTTTTCATGTCTTTTTTTCTTTTTGTGTCCATGGTTTTATGGATGCGGATGCTTTTTTTCTCCCAGACTTAACCATCAGTCTTCGCACCTGACGTGTGAACGCACTGTCACATCATTTGTGGAACCAGAAAAATGTTGTCGTTGTTGAGTTTGAAGTGCAGTTGGACTTTGTAAGGGGTTCATTTGTCCTTTGAACAGGCTTCGATTTCTGAGGCAGCACTTGAGTTTTTGTCTGTGTGAGCCTGAGCGCCGTCTGAGATGTTTTATATTACGAGGCGGGGAATCGTGCGTTCATGCTGTGAGACGTTCTTGTCTTGTCTGGCTCGTCTTGCCTCTGGTCATTAATCACACTCTGAGAAGGGTGAAGAGGGAGGCAAGAAAAGAGACGGTTCACTTCTTTGACTCGGACAGATAAAGCCCAGCCAACTGAAAGGAAAGTACGCGCCCCGCGTGTGGACACCTGTGTTGAGCCTTTGTCAGTTGTCGGACCCATTATGTCCTTTAGTGCTGAATAAAGGTGTCTCACAGGCACTCAGCATATTTTGTGTGTTTGTTGTGGCGTCGTTAAAAAAAAAAAAAAAATAGATTCTGGTAATGCTCTGCCTGGTTCTTTTATGTGTTACAGCTCTGATATGACGGAACAGTTAGACAAAATTGTTCTTATTAATTAAACATTTTCATATTAACAGATGATGTATTTAGTGGAATGGTTTTATTACTTTTCTGTGGTTTCGGTCAAACGTTACTCAGTATGTTAATTCACCACTAGTTTAGTTTGAGACTAAAATATCTGTTTCACTTGCAGAATAATATTGACTACTTCCACAGGAGTTCATGGGGAATTCTGACAACTATTTTTTCATGTTGCTTAGTTTTTTTTTTAGTAAACTCCTTATAGACAAGAAGATTGAGTTGAAGTGAAGATCTGCCTCCTCTATGGTCTCCTCTTTCTCAAATACCTATACTCATTTTTTCTGTTCCATTACTTTAAGATCACAAACAGTCCTTAAAGTTACAGGAATATTTTGGGCGTGACACAACTTTACCTTAAGCAGCCACTGTGTGTTGTTCTCCATGGTGATCTCCAGTTGTTCCAGCCTCTGAGACGACTCGCTGTTGTCCATGGGTCCATCCTGAACTGGATAGTTGTAGTTGCTCTGGGTTTGGCAGTTTTCCTGCTCAGGCAGCAGGAAAGTATAGCTGCATGGACCGTTCTGGATCTGATACTGCCTCTTTGCTGCAGCACTGTATCCTGTTCCCAGACCCAGGCAGAAGCTTAAAACTAGTAGCTCCATATTCAGCATCTTCATCGCCGGGTTATTTACCTAAAAATAACCTTAGTGCAATTGTAGCTTCTTGAATTGTCAAAGTTTCTTTAATCTTCTCCCGGAGACTGGATGTCTTTCCCGAACAGCATCCAAGTGTAAAAAGTTCTTTTGAGGTTCTGCGGATTCCTTTTATTACCTCTCAGTGGTAGGAGGAGGAAAAGCCATCAGGGATCGGAGGTAGTGTGTCCTTAGGTTACTGGTGCCACACTGCATGTGCTCTCCTTTCATCAAGACCCCGACCTCTTGCTAAAGTGGTTTAAACTCGCTAACTGTGAATGTAAACCACTCCCCCTCACCTCACTGTGTCCAGTCGCTGTGAAGAGCAGTGGAGTGGAGATTCCTTTCAGTGCCCACTCACACACATTGAGCAGATGTACAAACTACACATCTTCCACTATATCCCCACATGTTTTTTGTTTTTTTCTGCTTCAGTTGAACAGCTTCTCAGGATGCAGCTGTACACCTTCATCACCCTCTTTGATTGTAGCAGTGTCCATCCCATTCATTGAAAAGTGTTTCCCGGAGTCCAGCGAACGCACGAGCTCCTTGAATGGGACAGTCAAAGGAAGAAGCCTCCGTTTAAATCATTATTACAAACTATTTCCTCCTGCTTCGCTGAAGCTTCCGTGTGTCCTTATTAGAATCTAAATCATACATGCAGAATTTCCCTTTGTAGACTTTTTTATAGCCTTATATTTTACTTTGTTGTTTATTTTTTTGGTTTATATCACATGTTCATAATGTCATAAAACCAAAATTCCCACATCTTCCTGTGGGTCTCAGGGTCCACAGACTCTCATTTATCTGCTACTGGTACAAATTAATGTGCCCATTTAATGACCTCTGACCACAAAATAGTCAGGGCTTTTTTTATTCGTATGTGCCTAGGGCTGATTTCTGCCTTTCCAGTTTGACCTTGGCAGAACTCAGAGTAGCAAGTATAATGAAGCTTTATTTACTTTTACCCTCTCAGACCGGAAAAGATATGGGAAAGTTGTTTATTTCTTTGTTCTTTCTCACACACACACAAAAAAAAAAAAAAAAAATAGTGCAGGCTATCCTGCTTGATTTTTAATTTTGTCAGATTTTTGAATATGTGGGCAAGTTGTTGGTGTTTTCTGAATCCTGGCCCATTCTCGTCCACAGTATCCTAAAATAGCACAACAAATAGTGATCCCACGCAGATATTTCACATTAATTTGTTAAAAAGTGTGAATGTGAGAAAGTGCAGCTCCTGATAGTGCTCCAGTTAATACAAACAAATATTTTTCTAAGAGACTGCTTTACAGTACCGTTGTGATTTTCAGGTATATTCGGATGAGAGAGTGGCATATTTCCAAACATCCATTATGCGAGACTGAAATGCTCGAGTTAGTAATTTGTTTTTATGTGGCTTAAATCATTTTTTTTTAGCAGCAGAAAAAAAATGAAAATGAATCATACCTATGGGTTATGTTTACCTGTTGATTAAAAGGCTGGCTCCCAACATAATTTAAACGATAAAGGAAAATACAGAGTTTACTTGTTACAATGACTATTCTGTTAAAAAAAGCCACGTGGAAAGTGTGAGTGTAATTTTTTTCCCAGATTGCAGTAGAATACCAATCTGATCCGTTTGTTTGACGACGCTTTGGGAGCAAACTGCAAGTGCGCCGTGCCGGAAGAGTTTCATATTGTGCGCTGAATAGTCATTTCACCTTGATATAAACACCTTTTAGTGTGAAATGCACCATGTTTCATTCTTTGGCAGGAAAAGCCTCAGATTGGCCCTCTGCAGTAATGTAGAAATGCCAAACAGAATTGTAGGAAGTGGGCTGATGTAATGTTACTGTATAAGGGAAATGCAGCATATTTAAGGCACATTACCAAACAGGAAGGACTTGTCGTCATTCCAAAAACACGTTTTCAGGTGTTCAGGCTGAATCACTCCAAACTGTAGATTCTTCTCCGCAAGTTTTTGTATTAAAGTTGGTTTTATGGTTGTTAAAAGCACAGGGGAGGGAAGGAACACTGCGCCTTCCAGGGACCATTAATTTATTGGATTTATCACTGAGACGCCGTATCCACTGTGTAGTACACACCACACAGCCTCCTCATGCTGTGAGCGTGTGTAATGTTAATTTATTCTTGCCTGGTTGCAGGGCTGCACAAGGCCGTCTGCTGCCTACACTGCCTCTCTGCCGCCTCGCTGTGCACAGCAGGAAGAAATTAACTGTACTACAGGGTGGCAGAGATATTGATTGGGTTGTCGGAGTAAGAAGGTGGTATTTTCTGTGTGAATAATGTATTGCTGCTGGCACAAGTGCAACTCATTCAACCTGTGGCCATTTGAATAGTGTTTATTAGTGAAAGCTCATTACCATTGATCTGTCTCTGACTCACGTTCAAGCTTTAGTATGCACCTATTTATTTTAATGTCTTATAACAACGTGTTAAAATTGTGACAGTGATACAGAGGTATCTCCACTCAGTACCACTGAATTTTA
Organism: Chelon labrosus; assembly: GCF_963514085.1. Taxonomy (NCBI): domain Eukaryota; kingdom Metazoa; phylum Chordata; class Actinopteri; order Mugiliformes; family Mugilidae; genus Chelon; species Chelon labrosus. Next base: position 16,573,388 of record NC_140348.1, read on the forward strand.
CTGGCCTTTGTAAGCTTTAGCTCATTGTTTAGCTGTCTGGTCTGTGAATTTATTGTCATGGGTCACACTCAGTGTCATAACGTACGTTTTAGCTGCAACAGGCAGCTGTTTTCAGCAAATAAAAAAAAAAAACAACAACTCTAAAATCCCACTGTAGACTCTCTGCTTACCAATAAACAGCAGATAGACACCGTAAATAAATACCTGGCGAGTCCAGTGGAGCATTTAACAGCTGCACAGCCAGATATTTCCCACAGGGCTCGGTGGAGACCACAGTGGAGCTAAATGGGAAGGAATATGAGGCTTAGCTTCCACAGGGTCAAAAACAAATGAATAATGTTCCTCCTGCGGGATGTAAAAATAAGCAACTGTTCATCAGAATTAATAACCTGTGTTAGCAGTGTCAGTAAACACAGCCTGCCAGTACAGTTTACAATTAATATGTTTTTCTTTCCTTCTTTACCTTTTGCTGTTACTTTTACATTGTTATTGTTCGAGCTAACGGGAACTAACTGGCTAATTTTAGTATTGCTAGCAGGAAAGCCATGATTGGCTCAGGTATCACAACACATTTTATATTGCGATTATTTATTATTATATGGCTATTGATTTAATTATTATATATATAATATTTGGGGCTAGTGCAATAGTGGTAGTGTAGTAAGCTATCCTGAGGGTTATGGTAACCGTATTTTTAATGCACCAGTGAACTGGAGGCGAAATTAAATTTGCACAAATCCAAATTGCCACTGAACACACCGCTGCCGTGGCAGCTTGTTTTAATGGAGAAGCTGTGTCTGTGCCTGCACGGTCGTTTAACCGCACTGACAAATCTGGACAAAAGGGCTGTATTTTCACAACGATTGAGCCACTTTCGCTGCCTTGTCGGTGGCATTGTTGAAACTACGGTGACATCGTAAAGTATAGATGGACGCCCTTTCTTGCCTCTCTTTTATGTTGCCCTTTTGTGCTTCATTTTCCCTCAGACGAGTTTACATGTAATCTTCAATCTTTCCTTTTAAAGCGAGTTCATTTTAACCAGGTGCTGGCTCTTGAACCCGCTGATAAGGTCCTGATTTCTCGACTTAGAGTGAAACCTGTGTGAACATTTACAAAAGACTAAAAGCCCTGAGCTTGTTTCCAGGCATTCAACTCAGAATGAAGCGGATGCTCCCTTCAGTTTATCAACTGACCCTCGCTGGAAACAGAGCAGGCCTGCAGTGAGAGTTTCACTCACCAAATCCAAAAAGAAACAGACCTTCAAAGCACTTATTCTCTTATTCAGTCAGATTGAGTTCAACACTAAATCAGGGGTTGGCCAAGTTAATGTGAGTGAATTTATAGTGATTTTAACTTCTTTAACATTTCAGGATCATTCAAATAGCTAAAAAATGTGTTAATACTATTGTAATGAACTAATAAATTTGAGGTTTTAGCATTCAGTAGTGATGTTTACTCATGCTGTTAAAACTGGCTTTCACAGAACAGTCAGTTTTTCAGAAGAGGCGTTCCGGGACCGGTTTGTTTTTTGGCTGTGACTGTCTCTACCTCAGCCAAATTGTGATGCTTGTGCCGTAGCTCCAGCAGCCACCTTCAGGATAATTTCAGTACTTCAGTGCTGAAACTGGCTCGCGTGTATGAAATCTGTTACTGTGATCGCTTAGAAATGAGGTTCTTCAGGGTTAAGGTGGATTTTTCATTCATTTAAGTAGCCTCGGAGAAGATGAATAAGCGGAAGCACAAACTTATCGGTGCCAATACGAGGTAAACGTGCCAGATTCAGAGAAATTGCAATCCCTGTGCTCGTCAGTGTTATTAAGGTTCCTGGTAAGTGTCCTTTCATGTTCAAGATACATCCATGAAATGTGACACGTGAGATTCCGTGTGGAAACCTTGATTTGGTTGAACTACTACAGGACAAAGGTTTCCTGAAAATATAACCACACAATGAATTCTGGGAAATACGCCAGTAACCTAACAATGTGTCAGATAAACCAGGGTTTTCCCAAAGTTTCTGGCGGGATTAGGTGGTGAGGTTGTGGCTGTGAGAAAGTGAAGGCTCTCATCTTTTCATAGATTGCAGCTATTAACCAGCTTTGTAGTGCACTCTTACATTTATCCTATTGATTCAACACTAAGTGACGTTTAGAGAGGAGGAAAATCACAGACATGAATCATTATCAGTCATTGGGTCCGCCATCCTCTCCTCTGCTGCCGATGATTGACAGCATGTGTGGCATATGTACTGTAGATAAAATAAGCCAGGGGTTCCCATTGGATTCACAGTGATGAGCGTAATTGTCTCAGCTCTCAAGTCAAACATTATCTTTCATTTCACCTGGTCTCCAACGACTCCTGTTTGCTGTAAGCTGTGTGTCAGACACAGGAGAGAGGCTGCTGCTCAGTTTGATGCCAAAACCTTCACAGTTCTTTTGGCTCAGGTGTGTTTCATATGCAAGTCTTATTACAGTAATGAAAACTCTGCAAACGATTTTCACCTGGACCTGAGTTGTGACTTGTCTCCTCTTCTATATCTGATATACCTACCGTTTTATCTTGTCATATCACAGCCGGTAAGGTGCAAAGAGTAAAATGAACGATGACTGAATTCCTCTTCCTGGCTCAGATTCTGGTTCCTGTATTTGTGCGCGCGGGCTCAAACATGACTGACCTATTAATCCATTGTCAGTGTTTTTAGTAACACTTGAGCTTTTCCTGCTGTGGAAAAGACTCGTCTTGTCAGGTCTGTTAATGTCATTCTCGGCATTGCACTTGTTAAGTACCATTATGAGTTGTTTTGTTACACTTTGTAATCACTTGATCTGGCCAGTCCATTCCAATTTAGACGTAAACTAATTGCGTGACATTTGGGGAAGTGCAGCTTTTGCTTCACTGCTGCCAAGTCAAAAAAAAATAAATAAATACAAGTCTCCAATGACATGTGGCTTAGCGTTGGGGCTCTGGAAAGAAATTGTCTGCCACATAATCCCCAGTAAAAGAAACTCAGCAACTGTTGTTTATCAGTCAAGTTCATGGGTGAGCTCTGCAGTTGCATGGAAGTATTTTTTGTTGTTGTTGTTGTTATTTTGGGAAGGGCCAATCTAGTTGCTTTCCTGTTTGTAGTCTTCATGACAACTTAAGTAAACCAAGTGCTGGCATTAGCTTCATATTCATTCTGGTTTAATTCACAGCAGGAAAGCCAAAAAAATAAAGCATGGCTCCTTAACTTTAACCAAACTTTGACTTAGCAAATGTTGAAGGCTTTCTCAGAGAAGCTCCAGCGTCACTGAGTCCTGACCTCACCTGACTTCACTCTTCACTGGTGCGTCAGCTCAGCGTTTGACTGTCAGTTTCTCTTCCCAGATCTGTCGTCTCCAGAGGCATCTGTCTGCAGGGGAGCACCAGCAGGACCTGTTCCAAGGCCAGCCAGCCATGTTTGTGTCTCAGCACTCCCAGCCGCCCACACAGAGCCTGGTGGAGCTGATTGAGCTCTGTGGAGGAACCGTCTGCAAAACGGTGCGGCAGGCAGGTATCTGCATAGGGAAGTACAGCGGCAGGAGACCAGAGGGAAGCAGGATCCTGTCTGAGCAGTGGGTGCTAGGTACGATACATCCTGCACGTCTCCCTTAAGTGTTATTTTATTAGCTCTCTAATCATTGTTTCTGGTCTCTTTATTTCAGATAGTATCACTCATCTGAAGCGTCTGCCATATGATCACTATGACTTGGACTGACGGATGCTTAACATTTTTGTTTGCTGTGAAGTTTAGTTTTATTAATGTATTGCTGGACAATGCCTGATCACACAGGATATGTTCACTTGTACCATGCAGTGTTCCTCTTGGCAAGTTTCTCATCTTGCGTTACCAATGTTTTCAGACACTTTACATGAACCCTCTCAAATATTCAGTTTTCTGTCACTTAGTCTCTGGTTACCATGGAAACCTCTCAGGACTACCATACATTAAACAAAGGTTTGTCTTGAACACGAGAAAACTGACTTATAAAATGTATGTCGACCATTATTTTATCTGCATTTGTCGTCATTAAGTAGCAATCACTACTGTGTAAGCGTCATTTTAGAAAAAATGTGTTTAAAAAAAATACTTACTGAGCCAGAAGCACACTTTAATGAGCTGTTCATTGGTGTGCTCTTTTTAGAAATGGTTTGTGATGTCATTGCTAATAAAAAAAATAATAATTCAATATCAATATTTTCCTGTTTTCTGTCAAACGAACAGAAGTTTAAGAGTCAACAGTACACAAGCAGCAGACGCCTCTGGGATCACAACTTTTAAGATTAATTTAAGTGGGTCACTGAGTGACAGATGACAAATTAACGAGCTGGTGTGTCAGAGATTTTACTCACAACTGTCACATTTACACAACAGAGATGTAAAGACATTTATTAATATAATGTAAGCTTTAATGTATTAGAGCTATAGCTTATAAAAATAAATATTAATGTAGTTTTGATTAGAATTTAGAAACAAAGAAACTTATGTGGACGGCACAGTGGAGAGGTGGTTAGCACTGATGCGTCACAGTGAGGAGGTCCCGGGTTCGAATCCATGGGCCGACTGGTTGCTAGTTGAATAAAGGTAATACAAAAATATATAAAAAATAAGTAAGATGCATTTAAAATAAAGGAACAATATTGCACAAGTATTCACAATATACAGAGGTAAGAGGTTGCAAATAAATTAACAGCGTCTAAGTGTTAAAGAGTGCCCAACACTCAGTGGGAGGAGTTATAAAGTTTGATGGCCACAGGCAGGAATGACCTCATGTGGTGTTCTGTTGTACATTTGGGTAGAATGAGTCCGTTACTGAAGGTACTCCTTAGACTGACCAGTGTGTTGTGGAGTGGATGAGATGTGTTGTCCAGGATGGTCCTAACTCTTGCCAGCATCCTCCTCTCTGACACTGTGTTGTGTGAGTGTGAATGGTTGTCTGTCTCTCAGTGTTAGCTCTGCGATAGACTGGCGACCTGTCGAAGGTGTACCCCCGCCTCTCGCCCGATGACAGCTGGGATAGGCTCCAGCAGACCCTGCGACCCTTCACAGGAACAAGCGGTTACAGAAGATGAATGAATGAATGACTGAAACGTACATGTAATCTTTACAAGCTTCTTTATGTTTTCATTTATCTTTTTCAAGACGGTTCACTAGGCCAAGCCCAGGAAAATAAAGGACTCTTATCAATGATTTGATTGTCAAGTCTGAGCGATATGACTGATAGCAAACTGAACCACATCACACCTCTGTTATCTCCTCCCCTTCAGTGCAAATATTACCAAATTTATGTCATTTTTTTGTCTTTAAATGAGTCTTCACAATGATTGTTTTTCACAGCAACCCTTGACATGAAATAGGTATGTGTTATAGCAGTTGTGTAATAGGTTAATACTCGAGTTTTGGCATATTTTAGGTGAGGAGTCATAGTGTGAGGATGCTCTGGTATTAATGTGTATTATACACTGTGCTCAATTTAATGTATGCAAATGTGGAAAGTCGGAGGATAGGAAAATGCGGCATTTCCCTTTAAATAATGGCGCTACGGAATTCGTTGTGCGTTTCCTCATTGGCCAGCCTCTGTCGCGTCACTCGGCCAATCAGATTCGTCCTTGTTTCGGGGTGTCATTACGTAGGGAGGCATGTGTGACATTCGCAGCAAGAAGCTAGTTTGTGAAGAGCTAGCCGGATAAAGATGATGAACTGAGGAAGGAAGTGGAGAATATTTTTCCTTTTAGCACCTGAGCTGACTTTTGACTTAGACTTTCTTATCGTTACCACATTAGATGAGACAGTTTGTGTCAAATGTAGCGTTTGGTAAAACTTCCTGTCTTTGCATACACGTTTAATAGTAGGCTAACGCGTTTTAAAAAAAAAAAAAAAAAAAAACTTGCACAGTAAATACACTCGAGTTCTGGCTGAGGTCGTGTTCCGGTTTGCTGCTCTGAGATGTTGATATTACGCAGATAACAGGAGTGAATTTCGTTTTTATGTATTTCAGTATGGGTTTACGTTAAGCCGACCTGTCAAACTGAGCTTTGCACACAAGGTTAAAATTAGCTTTAGCCCACTAGCTCCTCACTCCCTTCTTGCTGCAGCTTTCTCACTTTCCTATGCTGTGTTGTCAGGACAGGTGTGCTGAAAGTAGGCCAGGTGTGTTGTGGGACAGATAGGAAGCACTGTAACTTAATCACAGTGCTTGCAGAGTGTAGTACTAGTCTACTTCAGGGATTTTTGTTACTTGGGTGAAGCGAGAGGAGGAAGCATGCTGCTGTCTTTGGTTGTGCACACATACTCGCTGCGGTACTGGTTTCCTGCAACGATCATGCTGGGTACAGCTCCAGCTTATCTGCTGTCATGGGGCACTTGGCGCATGCTTTCAACTGTCTTACCAGCGAGTTTGTATCACAAGTTAGACGACCGGCTGTACTGCATCTACCAGAGTATGGTTTTATTCTTCTTTGAAAACTACACAGGAGTCGAGGTGAGTGATTCTTCATTCCCTGAATGTAAGGAAAGTGTGACTGAACAGCACTGGACAGATGTCCATGGGGAAAACTACCCAATAACAATAATAGAAACATGCACATGCACTGCTCAAACAGGCAGGTATTATATCATGCACATCTCATTAAGAACATTGCATATTTGCAGGTTATTCGTTGAAACTCTGGCAAAAAAAAGTTAAAAAGAACCGGAGCCAGGCTGTTAAGAGATCTTGTTCAACCCGATGCATGGCAAGAAAGTCTGCATTCTTTTGCACTGTGTATGTCACACCTTGCACAGTTGGTATTTTTGTACGTTAGGGTGTGAAGATTGCTGATAGTGTTGTAGCTTGTAATGTTTATCTTTGAAATGTTGCAAGTTGGTAAGCTGACAGCAGTGGGCCACTGTCTGCAGGCTGCATGAGTAGATTGGATTTTGTTTTAATAAACACTCTTGCATTTATTGAACAGATGCATGATGGGGACAAATAGGCCTGAACTGGTGTAGATCAATGTTTGTCACTGCAAAAAAAGTTTTGCAGACTGATGACTATCCAGGACATTTGCTGGCGTGTGTAATATCGTTAACCTGCTTTTATTTCTTCCTCTGCAGATAGTCATATATGGGGATATACCAAAGAATAAAGAGAATGTGGTCTACCTGTCAAATCATCAATGTACAGGTAATGCATTTGATGATGCAGCTTCATAAGCTGAACTTCAGCGTGAAGCAAATTTACAAAAATCTAACGCCTGCTTTCCTTACAGCCGACTGGATCATTGCCGACATGCTCTCCATCAGACAGAGCGCTCTCGGTCATGTCAGGTACGTCCTTAAGGATGGACTAAAGTGGCTCCCACTCTACGGATGGTACTTCTCTCAGGTAATGAGTATGAGAATGTCATCTTGCAAATTAAAGATGTAAATGTGACTTGAACCGCGTTCATCATTAACTCTTCTTGCTGGATGGTCTCCTTCTTTTAGCACGGGGGCATCTATGTGAAGCGAAGTTCAAAGTTTAATGAACGGGCAATGAAGAAAAAGCTCTTCACTCAGACTCAATGTGGAGCACCAGTAAGTATACGTTGTTATACGCTTTCTTGCTGGGTCATCAGGTACACTAGTGAAAACAAATGCATTCTAGTGGAATAGTCCTGCACCAAACCTTAGCCTCTTGAAGGTAATAGTGTTCAGCATTTGTTTCAAATAACTGAGAGAGGTGTTGATTTGTTTTCATTTCTGAGGCTGTGGTTTGTAGAAACACATGTTTCTATTATTTTGGCAACCCAGTTTTTGGCTAGGCTAACAGAAATGCAGGCATTCATGTTCAGTAGTGTACCTAATGTTTTGTCAAGTCACTGTTAATGCTCCAAATTAGCCTCTTGACTACATGCATGTCTATTCTCTCCTATAAAAAAGAACAGGAGTTAATTAAATAACGATAAAAAGGATATTTTGTTATTTCCAAAACTGTAACATCATTACAAAAGCCAGTTTATTACAATGTGAGCTCAGCTAAGTCCATTTTATTCTTTTAAATGTCTCTAACATAATATTTCTTGCCATGTCTAATGTAAACATAGTATGAAGAAAACGTCAACTACAAACAACGCTTAATATTGCTAAAACTACTCGGTTGCATTTGTGTGGTCAGATTCAGTCTTCCAAAAACTCCTTTTCAATCTTCTTATGCTCAACACGGTCACGTGAATACTTCGACACACAGTCAGTAGTTTGTGTTGGAACATCTGATGACGGCAGCAGCAGTAAAATGAAATGGATAATCGGACATTAGATGCGGGAACGTTCAATTGCTTTGTGTGTTATTGTGTTGAATGGACTCTTTTTAATCGCTCTTTTTGGATTTGACTGTGGGGGATTAGTGTGTGTGTGTGTGTGTGTGTGTGTGTGTGTGTGTGTGTGTGTGTGTGTGTGTGTGTGTGTGTGTGTGTGTGTGTGTGTGTGTGTGTGTGTGTGTGTGTGTGTGTGTGTGTGTGTGTGTGTGTGTGTGTGTGTGTGTGTGTGTGTGTGTGTGTGTGTGTGTTTGACAGAAGCCGTCCTTGGTGACCCAAATGTTCACTGTGAAAGCTCTGTTGTGAATTTAACTACAGAAAGTAAACAAAAAATTTAGAAGCTAGGAGCACATGCCTTATTTTCAGCAGATATGAATTTAAATATTTTGCGGATGATGAAAAAAGTGATTCTCTTACATGTTCATTCAGTAGTTTTTGTGAAGGTAAATTACCAGAGTTACAACTTCCTGCTTTAAATAGTTTACAGTTCAGTTGCAGTCCTAACTAGTTTGATATGAAGCAATGAAAACTGTTGAAAAAAAACTTTCTCAGCAAATCCTGTAAATCTTTCAGATTCCTTTTTGGCCAACGCAATAAGAGCTTTGATTTCATGTTTATTTTTTTTTCCCTCTCCACAGATGTACCTTGTCATCTTCCCAGAGGGAACTCGGTATAATCCAGAGCTCAAGAATGTTATCGCTGACAGTCAGGCTTTTGCTGCAAAACAAGGTAGAGGCAGGATATCAGCCGTTTACTGCTGAACAACTGCATACTAATTCAGCCCCCAGCCTGTGAAACGGCTGACAAAGTTTTGTTTTGTGGCCTGTGGTCACCCGTTGCAGGCTACCATCGAGTGGCACATGCATACAGCTTTGTGAAACTCGCGTTACAAAAGTTACCTTTTCAGTTTGAATTGTGTCTAATGGAATAATGTGTTGGAAGCTTTAAAACTAAGGGGAAACTGTGTAAGATAAGGCAGAAACAACAGGATTTAAAGGGATTATGGCCTCAAAAACATCTGTGCATGAAGGTAAAATCGGGTCATTTTTTTTTAACGCTTTGTCAAAGGATGAATCAGATTTTAAAACAATAGAAATCTGGGATATTAACAATATAAAAGGGTTAGGGTTACTGGTGTGATGCAACTTATTAAATTTTCAACTTCAGATCAGGGCTTTGTTAGTTCATAACAAAGTGTAAAAACACTTTACTATTTTTTTTTTGTAACTGAATTACAGGATTCTTGTATTTTAGCACAATTTGTTTTTATTCTGCTAAATACATTTGTTGTTAATTGTTAGGACTCTATTGTGCAGCATGGGGTTTGGGTCGGCTCGCGTTCTGCATCAGTTCTGCAGAGATTAAGCCTATCTCTGGCCCACAGCTCTGAATATCACCTTCCCCCATTAATCCCGATAAATCGCTCTGGAGAGCCGACATGTGCACATGACATTATCTGCTATTAGTCAGGTATTAATGAGCGAGTGTGCGATGACTGACACAAACGCAAGCATTCACATGGAATTTGTGTGGTTTTATTTTGAGTCATGTGTCTCTTAATATCGTTTATTTTAAGTATTCTGTGCGTGGGTTCTAAGCTGTCATTGTCTTAGTGCTCCGTAGAGAGTTGACCGTTGCATGCAACAAAGTCATCCCCATAAGCCTCCATGACACACAAGTACTGTTCTGCATTGCTTGTAATATAATCATTGTATGGAATGTAAAGCTTTACTTTCACAAAGTTAATGAATTTATTACCTCATGTTTGTTTGTTGGTTTTACAGGGTTGGCTGTTCTGAAGCACACACTGACACCCAGGATGAAAGCGTCTCACATAGCCATCGAGGCCATGAAAGGTCACCTGGACGCCGTGTACGACATCACCGTAGCTTATGAGGGAACGCTGGACGTGTCTGGTCAAAGAAAACCTGCACCGTCTATGCCAGGTAAGAACGAACGACCTCTGAATCTGACCTCGTCTTACAGAGGGATACGCATCTGGATTTCTTAATGGATATACATACTTACACTCTGCCTGGACGAAAAAAAAAAGTCAGCACCTGGATTTAACTAAGCAAATAGGTACGAGCCTCCTATTAGATAATTACTGCATGGTCGATTATCTTTCAGCTGGCAACAAGTTATTTAACCCCAACTGATGCAATGAGTAGTTTCTCATTTATTAAACAACCATGTCTAAAGATGTTAGTCTGTTTGAGAAGAGTCAAATCATTGGCATGCATCAAGCTAAGAAAACATCTAAGGAGTTTGTAGAAACTACTAAAATTGGGTTAAGAACTGTCCAACGTATTATTAAAAACTGGAAGAATAGTGGGGAACCATCGTCTTTGAGGAAGAAATGTTGGGAAAAAGTCCTGATTGACCGTGATCAGCGATCACTTAAACGTTTGGTGAGATCAAATCAAAGAAAAACAACAGTAGAACTCTTCCATCAGTGGATTTTTTCTTCCCTGATGTTCACAGACATACTCCAAGATGACAATGCCAGGATTCATGGGGCTCAAATGGTGAAAGAGTGGTTCAGGGAGAATGAGACATCATTTTCACACATGGATTGGCCACCACAGAGTCCAGACCTTAACCCCATTGAGAATCTTTGGGATGTGCTGGAGAAGGCTTTACACAGTGGTCAGACTCTCCCATCATCAATACAAGATCTTGGTGAAAAATGAATGCAACACTGGATGGAAATAAATCTGGTGACATTACAGAAGCTCATTGAAACAGTGCCACAGAGAATGTGTGCTGTAATCAAAGCTAAAGGCGGTCCAACCAAATATTAGAGTGTGTGACCTTTTTTTTCAGTGGCGATGTTTTTTTGGCCAGGCAGTTTCACTCATTAATTTCTTTTTTCCCTGATACATTATTCGTCGTAGCAAAAGCGATAGAAAATAATGAAAAACATGTCCTCCAGTCGAAGGCGATGCATCCACAAAACAATTGGATTCTTCTGTCAGTCTGTTAAGTGACTGATCAATTGATCATTGTTAGTAATGACATCTCACAAATGTGCTATAAAGATACAGCATTATACAAACATGTGAGTGCAGCGAGAGGGAAAAAAAACTAAACCTGTTTCTAATAATAAAATGATTTGGTTGGTTTGCTTTAGCAGCTCTGTTCTTCCTCTTTCTTGTTAATCAGCGCATCCACAAACACAATCACACACGATGTATTATCAATCCCGCAACATTGTGTACAATCCCCCCCACCCCACCCCCAGTAATTAATCACAGGGCAAACATCACCTATTAACAGCCGTGCCTTCCTGTAAACAGCGTGACTCCGTGTTTTGGAGTCTTTGATTATTCCGTGTTCCCAGTTGTTCGGCGAGCGCTGTTTGAATGTTAAGGGGAAAAAAACAAAAAAACATCCCGTTTGAGGCAGGAATAAACATCGACGTGTTTCTAGCAAACACGGCGGAGAATAGAAAAGCATTCCTTTCATCACGCACTTCCTGGCCTCCTGAGGTGAAGGTGACTGTGGTGATTTCACGAGGAGGTGGAAGTGACTCGCGGCGGCGGCGGCGGCGGCAACGAGACCACACTCAAACTGTATTCTCATCAGAATGAATCATTTGATCTCATTGTGATGGTACGAGGTGGGACATTGAGGACTTCCCACACCTCATACTGAATTAGGTAAAATGTATTAAAATATATAAGTATACACTCTCCTGCTAAGACATGAGGTACACTAGTGGAAGCAGTTACTTTCTAGTTCTCCACTAAATCTTCATGACGGTTATTGTTGTGGATTAAATTAAACAGTTTGGTGTTTTTGTCATTTAGCCTAGCCCACTCCCTGAAATGGGGTTGTCAAAATAATAGAAACATGTGTCAGTACAACTGTCTTCAATACTACTGAACTGTATTCAGCCTCCAAACTGAAAACACCGTTGAATGAACAGCTCTGTCTGCTGTTATAAACAAATGCTGAGTACTATAACCTTAATGAAGCTAAGATTTACTGCAGGACTCTTAGAACTAATTTGTTTCCTCTAGTGTACCTGACTGAGAAACAGTCTAGTGAGTCACTTTGACCCTTGACTGTAAAATTAAACTGGGAAATTGGGATTTAACTTCAGTTCCTTTAATGAGGAGTGCTGAACATTTTAACAGTTGATAGGCAGTTCTTCATTAAAAAGGAGCTGCATTATAAATCCCCCAGAATCCAGCATGAGCAGTCGATTCTAAAAACGTCACTCAAATTAAATTAAAAGAGTCTCTCCACTCTGTACAAATATACTCTGAATCATTTTAGATGCTCTGGAACAAGAGAAGTTCAACGCATTAATTGTAGCAATTTATTCTGCTCGAGATGGTGTACACCGATCAGGCATAACATTATGACCACCTTCCTAATATTGTGCAGGTCTTCCTTGTGCCTCCAAAACAGTTCTGACTCTTCAGAGAATGGACATGGGCCTTCTGAGGGTGTCCTGTGGTGTCTGGTAACAGAGTGTTGTTAGTGGGGGCCTTTGGTTCCTATGAGTTGAGGGGAGGGGCCTCTGTGGATCATCCCACAGATACTTGATCAGTTTGGGATCTAGTGAATTTAGAGGCCGTTGTGCACTAGGAAATGTTCTTGACTGGTCTTATTGAACATAAAGTTTAGTTACAAAGCTTAAATAGAAAGAGCTCTGAATCGTTTTGTTTTTTGTTAAGATTTTCAATATCGAAATGGTATTTTTTCAGCGCAGTTGATAGTTGAATAATTAATTGTCCTCATTCAGATGCAGTAATGAAAGTTTCCTTCTCTCGGCTCCGTAAGAATTTGTTAATGGGGTTTAGATCACGAGGTGTTGTTTGTCACTCCGGAGCAAAGTGTTGATTTCCTTCATCTCCTCCAGGTGGCTGTTTTTAAAGTGTGTTTTGGAACAAACACTCATGACCCTCAGCTTTGTTTAGCAGGTTCAGCACTGATTTATGGAAAGAGTCTTGGTGCCAAACACTTTCATTCTGACCCTCTGCAGCCCAGAAACCTGAAAACGGCTTATAACCTCTAGCACATATGAGGATTAGCTGAGTTTGGCTTTTTTTTTTTTTCGTGAGAGCTTAAATTAATTAATTTATTTGTGTGTTAATGCTCCTAAGCCTCCCTCTTTAACAGTGGTGTTGGTGTTCATTAAACCGGCACGCATTGTGTCTGAAGGTCACTTTAAATCTGCGCAGCCACTGATGGAGGTGCTCACTTCACCAGTGAAGCAGCCTTTCGCCGCTGACTTCGATCAAGTTTCCTCTTTCGGCCTCGGTGCCACGTTTCCTGATAATATTGCATGTTGTGGAAACAGGAACTTGAAGGTCTCGGGGGATACATGTGTGGCCTTGAGCGTTCACACTCGGTTACATTTTTATGTCTGACCTTCTCAGACACTTTGGTTTGCTGTCTTCACTTCGCGCACTAACAGCTTCATTTGTCTGGAGACTTGACACTGTTAACACTTTTAACTTATTTACTGTAGAAATGTGTGTTTTAGAAAGTTAAAATTAACCAAATGAAGTATTAATATTCAGTGTAAAATGTTTTATCTCTACTTAGATGTTAACTGAATTTCTTGAGGTGACTTTGAACTGATCCGATCTCATTCAGCAGCTTCTTTTTATCCTGGATCTATACTTCCTTTAGTCTAAAGGTTGTTAAATCGCAACGTCACGGCAGCTCTACTCCATCACTGTCACCTCGTGTTGATTTTAAGTGCTTACTGTACGTGCCGCTTTGCTGAAAGGGGTTTCCTGTTTTTGTTTAGTCTCTTTATATTTTTTTTTTTGTGTGTGTTTGACAGAATTCCTGTGCAAAGAATGTCCCCGCATCCACATACACTTTGACCGTGTCGACATAAAGGAAGTTCCTTCAGAGCCACTGTTTTTCCGCAGGTGGCTGCACGAGCGTTTCGAAATCAAGGACCGGTAAGTGTGTGTGTGGTGTGTGCGTGACTGGAACTATTACTCATGTTGAAATTGCATGTCATCCAGTCAATGTGTGAACTGTGATTGAGTTTTTACTCAAGAAAACCCAAATTAAAACATATTTAATTTACTGTTAGAGAAGATGAAGACTAGCAGCAACTATATGGCTTTTATTTTTCAGAAAATACACAGTTTAAATGATCAGTTAACTGAAACAGCACGTCACTGATCGATCCTAACCCCCACTAATGAATCCTTCATACACAATATATATCAACTTCATTATCACGACAGACATCACAATAACAGAAATGAATTATTCTAACCCTTTTCTCACATTATTCTTTAGCTTTTTCTCCTCTTCTTCCTCGCCTTCTTTTTCTCTTTACATTTCATTTTTAACTTCACCCTTGAGTCTCCTTCTTTTCTTCCATCTTCGTCCTGTTATAATTTAGTTTAATTACTATTTTCCCCTTTTTATCGTGAGATTAGTTTCTACGCTGGCACCCATGTGTCACCACATTGTGTCTCATTAATTAAGCGGCCTGAAAGCTACCTTTTCCAAATTAATCATTTCCATTGGACCACTCTATCTGATTCGGTGTAATTAAAACAGTCTGGCTTCTCATAATTTCCTTTTTTGTGACCATACAGATAAAGATCCTATTAATCCAAAATGGTTAATCAGTTTTCTTTCAACTAACCGACCGATGTTTGCACTTAATTTCAGTAATTTTGTAAATTTGGCCATTTTTTAATGTGGAGATCTGTGGTTGTTGCCTCTCTTCTGGAGTCAGAACCAACTTCTACAGCATAAGTTTTTCAGCCCTGGTGGTTGCCGCATACACGACACACAGTGCAGGCCAAGCAAGCAGACCTTTTTGTACAGTAGCCACCATAAACATCCTGAAGCGAGCTTGTGCCCGTTTGTTTTCTAGTCCTTGCTCGTTTCTCAGACAGGCTGAATTCCTAAGAGAGCTATCTGTCTTTTTAAAGGCTGCTGACAGATTTCTACGAGTCGCAGGAGTCAGACAAAATCTGCAAGTTCCCCGGGGAGGGCAAACATTCTCCGCTGAAGCTCTCGAAAACCCTCCCTTCTGTGATGATCTTGGGGGGCCTGACACTGCCGATGCTGCTGACGGAGAACGGCAGGAAACTTTATGTGAGGACCTGGGTGTGCGGGACGGTGCTGGGCTGGCTGTGGGTGAACGCTTTTCCTTAACGAACAGCGCTGTGGCTGCCACGATGAGACGCACAAAAGACTTGGAGATGCATTTTCACTGTATCGCCACAACACAAGGTTTGTTCCGGATGCAGAGCACCATCTAATAAGGGGCTCCGAAGTTTGTCTGTCCCACTGTCGACCGGAGATACTGAAAAACGTTATGCTTTTTGTGCTACTTGCTCCCTCGCAGATTTGCAGCCTGAAATCACTAGAAAACACGAGTGAATTTGAGTGAGTGTTCTCGAAATCTACCCCTTCATCTCTCTCTCTCTAATAAATAAATAAAATTTTAAAATATAGCTATATACTTCTCTTTAAATTATCCCCCCTCCCATCAAATTTCGCCAAACTAGTATTCCTGCATGCTGTTTACTTCCATAAATCATCGGCCAGTTTCAGAGCTCTTACTAAAACACAATTAATGATCATCGTAGGCTGCTGCCTCTAACACTAGCCTACATGTGACGGATCATTTATTAATATTAATCATAAATTATTAGGTGCACTGACTCGCAGGTATTGGTTGTGATGTCTGTTTCTTATGCCAAGTCCCATATCAGGAGGTTTATGCACTTTTCCTGTGTAATGTTTTTTTCCATTGGTAGAACAAAAAACAAAAGAAGAAGAGGCTCAGAAACCAGACACCAGCTGCATTGTTTACCACAAATTCTCATTCTGACATGTCTTTTTGTTTTATAATGACAGTGAATGTAGCTGCTAAAAAAAAAAAAAAATGTTCGTCAACGTATATGTGAAAGACCTCCATGCAAATATCCTTAAAAATACAAATCTGTGGTACATTTACTAAAGTCCTTGTCATTTAATGTTAGCACAGCTCGCACAGAGTATTAAATACGTTCTACCAATGCAAAATATTACTTCAAAAATGTCAGTCGTTGCCAAAATCTGGTGTATTTGCCACGGCGTCATGTTGAGTGTTTTACGTTGAGCAATACTCGTTTTATTTCCAGCCCTTATGACAGCAAAGAAACTTAATGTCTGTTTGTTTCTCTGGATGAAAATAATTATAATTTGTTTTTTATATATATACAAATATATGTAATGGGTTATAAAGTATCATAACTTTTATATGCATTTGTTACTTTGAATACCAAGTCACAGTTCACATAAAAGTATCTACCTAATAAAAAAAACTGACTAAGCCATGATAACAGTATATCGCAGGTACCTGTGCACTCGAAGCCATTTGTATTATAAACATCACTGTATTGTGAAATGCACTGTATGTCCATTGTTGTCGTTTACTGTAATGAAACCATTGCGTTTTCCACGAGTCACTTTACATCCTTGACGTCTCGTCCGCCCCTAGAGTTAGTCCGAGATATGTTTTCCTCATGTGAATTGTAAAGCAACCTCATGGTTTTTACATGTCGCTTCAATACCTCACTTGAATAATCCTTCCTTGTTCTTATATGACCCTTGTCAGCCATTTTATAGTCATTTTTATCCTGACAAGCTCAGACTGTAACTCATCAGGAATCTCTGTGTAGACAGTATTTAAATGCCAACCGTTTTTGGAAACGCGTGCCTTCTCTCGGGAGGAGTCGGCCCTCAGCCGTCTCACAGAGGGCCGCAGGGGCTCTTTTCCACCAGGTGACTGCATGGAGGCTCTCTGCTGGAGCTGCTGCTCGCTGCAGCCTGCGGTCACATTGTCTACAGTTCATAGTGGCTTATTTGGCTCTAAGAATGCATTGATTTACACTTTTTGAGGACTATTATTAAATGATGAAACCTTTAATGTGTGTGAGGAATGAAAATCAGAGGTCAGAGTGAAATAAACTGTTTTTCATTGGGGAGAGTTTTCTCTTGTCTTTCTGTCCTGAACCTTATTATTATGTTATTATTAAACAGTGCATGAATATCTTTTAATCTTGTTAGTTGCAATTTGGTGCCTGCATTTCTCAGCCTGAGGCATGTCAACACCTTAAACTCTTGGTCCTCAAACCATTCCTGAGTGATTTATGTGATGTGGCAGGAGGCATTATCCTGCTGACAGAAGCCACCTTCGTGAAGGGGTGTACGTGGCTGTAACAAAGATAAGTAAGTTGGTATGTGTTAAAGTCATAGTCAGGACACACCAGAAGAGCACTGTTCAGAGACCTTTGGAGAGGCTGGTGTTCAAGATTTATTTTAATCTATTAATCGCCATGGTTATGTAGGTATTCAGATTGACCGCCTAAAACGATATAAAAACATTCACATACACTGAGACTCTTCATACCTCCTCCAGAAGCCTACCACAGACACGTATTTGCTCCATAGTGCCGTGATAGTGCCGTGCTAGTGTAGAGCCTCTTCGAAGAATTTAGTCTTTAACAAATGACCATGGTGTGTAGCAATAGGTGCAGGTATCTATCGCATGTTGTATTGTGAACAAATACAATTCCCCTTAGTGACTGAGGGCTAACAGCTACAACAGATTATTTAATACAGTGGTTGCCTTTATATCTATAGTTGCCTCAACACAAGTTGTTACAAGACTAGATGTTACAAGATCTCTTAATATTTATACAAGGCTTATGCTCTGTTTACATTGTTATCTACAGTAGATGTGTGAAACATGGTACGTTTGTTGCAAACTAGGAAAGGAAACGTTTTTATAGATTCTACAAATAAATGCATAAAAAGTAATATTTGGTTGAAACTGGCAGCGTGCGTGTGTGAGTAGTTTAATCCACTAATCCAGCTGAGCTATTTAAATATAAGGTCACACTACGACCTCTACTGACAGAACATTATAATTCCCCTTCAAAAACTTGTTTTAATTACACACGTCAAACTAATTTTACGAGGTCGTTCGGAAGACAAATTCTGTGCAAACATTCTTCTCCTACTTTATCCAAGGTCAGCGAACACAGCACGGACCGTAGTGCACATGCGCATTGTGGTTTGTGGGCAGTAACAAGGAAGTAGAGTCACAGATACAAAGTACGTTTCCAACGTTTCTGACTGCTGCTCCTGCTGCTGCTGCTCGTTTATTTGAACTCTCCAGGTGTGTAATAAATAACGAGACGGACTAAATAACATTGTAATGAGCGTAAGATGACAATAAGTACCTGTGAAATGTGAAATAATTATTATTAGCGTGTGTATACGTCAGTGGCGTTGGTATGTTTGAATCGTGCTTCTGTGGTTGCTTTATAATTCAACATATATTTGTTAATTCAGATTTCACAGCGACCTCTAGAGGTTAGCGAGGCTTCTTGCCGCTAGATAATCAGATTTTAGTACTGAAGTGTGGAAATTATTTAGGTTTAAGAAGAAGTTTTAATCTATTTTACGGTTTAATTAATGTGCATAGCTTTTTTGTGCATTTTTCCCTTTGTGAGTCTTCTAGTGAGTCCATGTTTCTTAAGGATTTTGTAAAACATGAAAATAAAATGCATAAAAAACAAGCGCCGACACCCTGCACTGTATTTTGCTTACAGAGTTGCCATGGACTGGATTGGGTTTAGCTATGCTGCGGGCATCATTTTTGGAGGATTTATGGGATACAAGAGAAAAGGTTGAAATGTCACCCTCTTAACTATCACTTTTAAGTTTAGGAAGAAACCTTATCCTGAGACTAATTTATTACTTTTTGTCTGACAGGCAGTGTGATGTCCCTGATGGCTGGTTTGGTTTTTGGCGGTTTATCTGCTTACGGCGCTTACAACGTCTCTAACGACCCCAAGGACATCAAGATCTCGTTGCGTGAGTGTGACTAAACGCGTCCTGTTATATTTTCCAGGAGACAGACGATTCGTTTAAACGTCCAGCCACTATGTTGTCGTGGTGTTTTCTTTTCTTCCAGTCTCCTCGGGAGTCCTCGCAGTCGTCATGGGAACACGATACAAGAAATCTGGAAAATTAATGCCAGCCGGCATTATAGCGGGACTAAGGTCAGCAGGGTCAACATGCAGAAACAAATTATTGCGAAACTCAATTATTGTGAAAGCAACTGCGTGCATACTTATTGATTTGGTCATTTTTGATTTGTGGTCCCTTTCTTACAGTTTGCTGATGGTGTTTCGGCTGTTACTCCAGACCATGTTCTGACTGGAAGAACAAGACTAACGAGCCTTGATTTAAAACAAACACGATTCCCTTCTCGCTCACTAAAGCTAATCTTTTCTCTTAGTGGGTGTGTTTACGTTCTCTTTAAATAATCCTATATGCCATGTTTTTTTTTGTTTTTTTTGTACCTGCGCCGTCGTATGAATGTAAATCTCATGATTAATGATTCATTTCCATGAATCACTCACAGTCCTGGCAGCACAACGGACGTTTGTAATCTTTTGCTTCAGGTTTTCTGTGTGCACTACTATTGTACAACATGTGCAGACTATCCACAAACGTTAAAGAAAGGCAACTGGACTGGTAGAGTTTCTTGAAATTTGCTTGACTAGTGTCTGTTAATGACCAAATACTTACCTGTCTTGACTTCAAACAAACAAACACACCATGTATTTGAGTTGAAAAACGAATTAAATCTAATATGTCTGTGATTTTATTAAACAGATTCATTAAAAAATTGTTTTTGCATATAAGGTGTGGTGGAACTTCTTAAAGGTTACACACAGGTTACATTCATTCTTCATTTAAAAAATGCAAGCTGAGTGCAGTTGGTATCTCAGCATAAACCAGCAATATATAGTTGATCCACCCATCACCTGTGTCAGGTTTTTGCTGAGGTTATGGAACTGATCAGTTTAACTGGAACACTTCGATGACGGTCTTCCTGTAGACGTCATCTGGTGGCGGCTTCCTCTTGCTGCCCGGCTGCAGGAACCTGCTGATGGCAGGAATTTGGGTCATCCTGCCCTGGAAAGCCTGGAGAGAAACATCAAGAAAGGACTTTCAACAGAGCACACATCTTGGTGTGAACAATACACTTGGAATTTCATGGAGATAAGTTAATGATTATGTAGCTTTTTGTTGCGTATCCAACCGCATGTTACATGTCACTCTTACCTTGATGTTGGGGAACTCGGACAGAATTGTTGGAAACTTCTCCTCCAGCATCAGGGTGCATTCAAGCAGCAGCACGTCTGCACTGCTTAGTTTACCTCCCACCAGGTACACGGGCCCGGACAGCGCCTGAGGGACAACACAATATCTTCTTCATTTATCATCAACGATCAGATACATGTATCATCAGGTCAGTTTTTTCACCAGTACCTTTTCAAACACAGGAAGGTAGCGCTCTTTTGCTTTACTTTGAATGTTTCCCAGTTTTGATTCGGGGTCTGCACTGAAGGCCAGAATCATGATCATCTCCATGTGATCAATCAGAGCCTCTGTGTACATGTTGATCCTAGAAGAAAGCAATGTGCATTCATTTAACTCTCATTTGTGATATACAAAGGACTTCTATAGTGTTATAGCAGTGGACCATACATGACGCGGTCTTTGAGATCCTTTCCGTGGAGGTTGTACTTCTCTGCAATGTAAATCAGGATCGCCTTTGTCTGAACCAGTTTCATGCCATCAATTTCCACCATAGGAACCTGTTGAAACATGAGCGATCCATCTGCAGAGCAAACACAGTGACAGCTAATGCAGGGCAGCATTCCCAGTTGCATTCATCAGTTTGTTCATGATAAGACACTTGAACCCTTTGCCTCCAATATGCTGTGTCATACCTGGTTGCTCGTGTGTGTGCTGAAGCTGAGAGATAAAACAACTGAAAATTCAAGTATGACCCACAAAGTGTCCACCCACTGACCTAAGGTGAGCCTATTAGCACCTGTATTAACCAGCTTACCCTTCTGAAGTTTGACATACTGCTCTCGGGTGTTCAGAAACACCTCATCAAACTGTGAACATAAGAAGCAGAGAAGCGATTCAGAGCCAATTTGTTTCCTTAAAGACAGCTTGATTATATATCATCACCACACCCTTCACTTACCTCCACCCCTGCAACGGTCAGGAGCCAGCGTATCGACTCCATTCTCCCTCTCCCATTGAAATAGTGCAGCACAACTTTTCCAGCCATGGCTTTTGTATTTAAGGAAATCTGCAAAACTACAAAAAGACAGAGGCAAATTTACTAAATACCATGTTACTGGATAAAGTTGGATGTACTGCATCTGAGTGCATCTGCAGTTCTCATACCTGTGCAACACCTGGATGCTGAGGAGGAATCAGATAGAAGTGAGAGGCACTGCAGGAAAGGCTGAGGTTGCTATAGGATATCGTTGGTGTCGGGAGGGGAAATGTACGAGAAGTCTGTGATTGGTGGGTTGTGGCCAGTAGAAACACACCTCATACGTTTCCATTTTAACAATCATTTCTAGACACACCCGACAAAGGCACTATGCAGCATACATATTCAGCCTATTACCTTAACCATCTCAGTGGCTGGGTGTGCATTTAGACTTGAAGTTTCCATCAGTATATCGGTATAAACGTGCACATTTCTTCCCTTTTACCAGGAAACTACCAAGGTCACAAGTTTACTCCACAGTGTAATAGTCTTTCTTACATTACATGTATATTTAATGGCTATGTTTTGGGGATTTAGATAGATAGATACTTTATACTGGAAGATTTCACTGTTGCAGCCGCAATGTACATGCATTTAGCGTCCCATACATAATCTATGACAATATAAACATCTGTATACACATTAATTACAAGATCCCTGCACTTTGTGTGAATAATACTTTCTTTACATTTCTGGTAAGGTGCTAATTATACTTTATTTGCTCGCTACCTGTACTTCGCACAATGACAATAAATTTCAATGTAATCTCAGTGTATCTGCTGCATGCTGAGGATGTTTTATTTGTAAGTGGGCTTTCATTAGATTATTTTAGGACTGTATTTGAATAAAATAAATAATAAATAATTGGGGGCTACAGAGCCAAAGCATGTAATTTAATACTCATTTGGCAAAAAAACATCAGTGACTGGCTTCATGTCGCTTCTTGGTTGCAGGGTATTTGTGTCTGAGAAGCAATAATGGGATATTTTTAGATTTCACAAGGTCATTTTTAAAAGGGATATGAAGAAGCCTCATATTCACATTGTAATTTATGTAAAAATATGGAAATGTTTTCATGCAAACTTCAAAGAAAACATTATTTTTTATTGTATTTCTGTATAGGGGTGGAAGTGACTCAGTGGCTCCTATTTGCCAAACCAATGCTGTATTGTTTCATCAGACTTATTTTATTATTATTTTTTAATGCTTTAATACATGTAAAACCTAGATGGTTTTATGACTGATACATTTGTAAATTGCATTTGTGTCTTTTGAGGTAATTGGAGCTTGACTTCCCTACGTTTGTGATTCTTGCTGACTTCTGTTTCCCACAGTAAACCTGCAAAGAAGAGCTCTGTTCAAGGTGTATTCATTTTTATGAATAAACTATGAATATAGTTTGGATTCAGTAGTAGTATTCTGACATTGTTAACTGTTAAATTTTATAAGTGCAGCGATAGCATTGTAAATGTGTTACATAGATGAGTTTATTGACATTTGCAACACTAAGTGGTATTTTCCCACTTTATTGACGGTCATCGAACATGGCACAGACCAAATTGCACATGCGCAATGTGGCCCGTAGGCACTAACAAGGAAGTGCGGTCACAGTTTAAAAGTCCATTTCTAAGTAATGCTTTTTTGTTTTAACCCAAGGTGTGTGACATACACACCAAGAAGAAAAATAAAAGGTCACATAACATTTGTTCTATCTTCTCTTTTGTTCTGTCAAAGTATATTTTAATTACTTGAAGCCTCACAGCGACATCTAGAGGTCTGCCAGGCGTCTGGCAAAACTGTTGTTTTGCGTTTCAACAAGGTGCACACTGATCTCAGCATAAATCAGCAACAATATAAGCGCTCCACGTGCTAAATGTGCATTTCGTCAGAGTTCATGGGCGTAGTGCAGTGTATTGCAACACTTCCATGACGGTCTTCCTGTAGACATCATCAGGTGGCGGCTTCCTCTTGCTGCCAGGCTGCAGAAACCTGCTGATGGCAGGAATTTGTTTCATCCTCTCCTGGAAAGCCTGGAGAGAAACACATGCCTTGAGTATTACAAATTGCTGAGCGTTAACATTATCCTGGAGTTTTATGGGTACAAGTTAACTTTATTGTCGCATTGTACAGTTTATCCAGTAGTATATTACATGTCACTCTTACCTTGATGTTGGGGAACTCAGACAGAATTGTTGGAAACTTCTCCTCCAGCATCAGGGTGCATTCAAGCAGCAGCACATCTGCAATGCTTAGTTTACCTCCCACCAGGTACGCGGGCCCTGACAGCGCCTGAGGACAAACACAATATCTTCTTCATTTAACATCAACAATCAGATACATGTACCATCAGGTCAGTTTTTTCATTTTTATTATACAGTACCTTTTCAAACACAGGAAGGTAGCGCTCTTTTGCTTTACTTTGAATGTTGCCCAGCTTTGATTCGGGGTCTACGCTGAAGGGAATAACTATGATCATCTCCATGTGATCAATCAGAGCCTCTGTGTACATGTTGATCCTAGAAGAAAGCAGTGTGCATTCATTTAACCCTCATCACGACATGCAAGAGACTTCTACGGTGTTTTTATTTTAGAAATGGACCATACATGACGCGGTCTTTGAGATCCTTTCCGTGGAGGTTGTACTTCTCTGCAATGTACTTCAGGATCGCCTTTGTCTGAACCAGCTTCATGCCATCAATTTCCACCATAGGAACCTGTTGAAACAGGAGCGCTCCATCTGCAGAGCAAACACAGCAACAGGTAATGCAGGGCAGCACTCCAGGTGGTCAAACATTATTTAAGTTTATAGGCCAAGAGATAACAGAGCCTCCAAACTGCTGTGTCACCACATCAAATGCAGTTACCCTTGTGGATCTGTAAAGTTTATCAAAGTCTAAGTCTTGCGTTTGGAAAAAATTAAAAAATTAAAAAAATAAATGAAAATGAAGCATGTGACTTAAAATAAAAATAATAATAAACAGGAAGAGACAGCTGTTTGTAAGAAGCTTACCACTCAGCAGTTTCTCATACTGCTCTCGGGTGGTCAGAAACACCTCATCAAACTGTGAACATAAGAATTAAAGAACAGATTTCAAACACAAGGGTCTCTTTAAAGACAATAAAGCTCCAGACACCATTGCACCCTTCACTAACCTCCACCTCTGCAGCTGCCAGGAGCCAGCGGATTGACTCCATTCTCCCTCTCCCATTGAAATAGTACAGCACAACTTTTCCAGCCATGGCTGTTGTATTTAAGGAAATCTGCAAAAACTGCAAAGAAATCAGAATAAATACACAAAATCAACCCTAGCGATTGATATGATATGCATGCTGCAGCTCAGTCTTCAGGTCTCATACCTGTGCTGTCGTGCAGGCGTCAGGGCGAAGATGAAAGGAAGAGATAGTAAAGTTATATAATATTATAGTGTCGATGTGGGAAATGTTACAGGCGGCGCTGGGCGGGGAAAGCATGTGTAGTTTGTGATTGGTGGGTTGTGGCCAGTAGAAACAGGGTATATTAACATACTGCCGCTAGACATCATGGGTAAAACACTAACTCGCCTAAATAAACGATTATTTAACGTTAAGTTCAACAAATGTGAAACCACCACATCGACGGACAATGTTTAAAAAAATAAACCAGACGAAATGTGTGCGAGCACGGTTATAGTTTCTATTTAACGCACCGTAATAGTGAAGGGTGGAGCAATCTGCTCCCTTATAAAGCTTGCGCAGCCATGTTCGTTGTCGGATGTGAGGGCGATCTGGCTGCGACATCTGTCACCCCATTGATCGCTAGGGTTGATTCGGCTGATCTGGCTGGCTAGGCGGGTGTCCCCTTCTTCCCTCACCGGTCCATGTGTGTCCCTCCCGACGCTCCGCGCTCGGTGGAAGAGGACGAAGTCCCCCCGGCGGACGAACATCCATCGGTATACCAGTAGCTGCGCTCCCCTGCTAGAACCTCCAAACAAGCTCAAGGCCTAGGAGAAACGTAGGGAAGTCAAGCTCCAAGCTTCAGACACATCCAAATGCGGCGCTGCACGTGGCAGTCTGCCTTCCTTTTTAAACCATTCTACAATAGTAGTAATAAGCTATATAGACTGCGCTGTCTATAAAATACACATAGACCAAAATATAGACATAGATTTTCAGTACTAATTCCGTACTTTTATGTCTAAATATGTTTGTTCACGCATCTTACGACCTACTTCCTTATTTTATTCCAAATCTGATGAAGATTCTAATCTAATAGATAGATAGTTTCTTTATTAATCCCAAACTGGGAAATTTCTCTGTTGCAGCAGCAATGTACAACCATACATAAATATAACAAAAGCTAAAAATCAACAATAAAAAAAGAGAGAACTAAAAAAAAGAACAAAAAGTGAATATTAAAAGTGAATATTTAAAAAAAGTTAAATTAGATTGCAATGAGGTGTACTGAATTTAGGTAAGATTAAACATTTACAACCAATAACCAAACAACCATGTGCAAATGTGCAAGAAAAACAAAAGTCCAGAGTGTCATCTGTCACACACAGATGAGTTGTACAGACTGATGGCTTGAGGCAGGGAAGATTTCCTGTAGCGTTCTTTGAGACAACGAAGTTGTCTGAGCCTTCTGGAGAAGGTGCTCCGTTGTCTGTCTATTGTGTGGTGGAGAGGGAGGTCAGGGTTATCTATGATTGATAACAGTGATCTGAATCTAATCTGAATACATTCACAACATACAAAGTGCATGCAAAACACGTTTCATTATAAATAAAACACGTTTTAAATCATTTTCACTGAAAAATAACGATATTTTTACACACACACACACATATATATATATATATAATATAATTTGAATTATAAAAAATAAGCGCAGAGACAGCATTGTAAATGTGTTGCATAGATCAGTTTATTGACATTTGTAACACTGACGAGAATTTTCCCACTTTATTGACGGTCTGTGAACATCGCACAGAACAAATTGCACATGCGCAATGTGGCCTGTAGGCACTAACAAGGAAGTGCGGTCACAGTTTAAAAAGTCCATTTCTAACTAACGCTCTTTTGTTTTAATCTTAACCCAAGGTGTGTGTGTGGCATACACACCAAGAAGAAAAATAAATGGGTCACATAGCATTTGTTCTATCTTCTCTTTTGTTCTTTCAAAGTATATTTTAATTACTTGAAGCCTCACAGCGACATCTAGAGGTCTCCCCGGCGTCTTGTCAGTAATAACGAGACTACATAGATTTTAGTCACAAATGAAGTTACCATCAGTGTTAAAATTTATTAAGTGTGTATCCTAGCTAGGCAGAAATTCATTGTGTCTCTATTAGTAAGCCAGTGATTGTAAAAAAAAAGACATAACTCTGAATTAGGTAATTGTCAAAAGTTCACCATGAACGTACCTGACCACCTGCACTGTATTTATTTTTTTTTACAGATTTGTGACAGATTGGATTACATTAATTCCTTCCGTCCTGCAAAACTGTCGTTTTGCATTTCAACAAGGTGCACACTGATCTCAGCATAAATCAGCATCAACATAACCGCTCCACGTGCTATATGTGCAAAATGAATCATCGTTAATCAAGATAATGTCAGGAATGTGTCAGATTTCTTCAGAGTTCATGGGAGTGAAGTGAATTGCAACACTTCCATGACGGTCTTCCTGTAGACGTCGTCTGGTGGCGGCTTCCTCTTGCTGCCAGGCTGCAGAAACCTGCTGATGGCAGGAATTTGTTTCATCCTCCCCTGGAAAGCCTGGAGAGAAACACATGCCTTGAGTATTACAAATTGCTGAGCGTTAACATTATCCTGGAGTTTTATGGGTACAAGTTAACTTCGTTGTTGCATCGTACAGTTTATCCAGTAGTATATTACATGTCGCTCTTACCTTGATGTTGGGGAACTCAGACAGAATTGTTGGAAACTTCTCCTCCAGCATCAGGGTGCATTCAAGCAGCAGCACGTCTGCACTGCTTAGTTTACCTCCCACCAGGTATGCAGGCCCTGACAGCGCCTGAGGACAAACACAATATCTTCTTCATTTATCATCAACGATGAGATACATGTACCATCAGGTCAGGTTTTTCACCAGTACCTTTTCAAACACAGGAAGGTAGCGCTCTTTTGCTTTACTTTGAATGTTGGCCAGTTTTGATTCGGGGTCGGCACTGAAGATCAGAATCATGATCATCTCCATGTGATCAATCAGAGCCTCTGTGTACATGTTGATCCTAGAAGAAAGCAGTGTGCATTCATTTAACCCTCATCACGACATGCAAGAGACTTCTACGGTGTTTTTATTTTAGAAATGGACCATACATGACGCGGTCTTTGAGATCCTTTCCGTGGAGGTTGTACTTCTCTGCAATGTAATTCAGGATCGCCTTTGACTGAATCAGCTTCATGCCATCAATTTCCACCATAGGAACCTGCTGAAACATGAGCGCTCCATCTGCAGAGCAAACACAGCGACAGGTAATGCAGGGCAGCACTCCAGGTGGTCAAACATTATTTCACCTTGTAAACTACATCTAAGTTTATAGGCCAAGAGATAACGGAGCCTCCAGACTGCTGTGTCACCACATCAAATACAGTTTCCCTTGTGGATCAGTAAAGTTTATCTAAGTCTAAGTCTTGCATTTAAGAGATTATATAAATAAATAAAATGAAGGCATGTGACTTGAAAAAAAAACAAAAAAAAAACAGGAAGAGACAGCTGTTTGTAAGAAGCTTACCACTCAGCAGTTTCTCATACTGCTCTCGGGTGGTCAGAAACACCTCATCAAACTGTGAACATAAGAATTAAAGAACAGATTTCAAACACAAGGGTCTCCTTAAAGACAATAAATCTTCAGACACCATTGCACCATTTCACTAACCTCCACCTCTGCAGCTGCCAGGAGCCAGCGGATTGACTCCATTTTCCCTCTCCCATTGAAATAGTGCAGCACAACTTTTCCAGCCATGGCTGTTGTATTTAAGGAAATCCGCAAAAACTGCAAAGAAACGAGGATAAATACACAAAAATAGCTGCAGTACTACTGATGTGCAGTCTTCAGGTTTCGTACCTGTGCTGTCGTGCAGGCGTCAGGGCGAAGCTGAGAGGGCGAGAAAGTAAAGTTTGGTACGTTATATAATACGACGGCGTCAGTGGGGGAAATGTCACAGGCACGAGCATGTGTAGTGATTGGTGGGTTGTGGCCAAACGGGGTTTATTAACATATTGCCGCTAGACATCATGGGTAAAACACTAACTCGCTTAAATAAAGGACTATTTGACGTTACGTTCAACAAATGTGAAACCACCACATCGATCGACAATGTTTAAAAAAATAAACCAGACGAAACACACACGGGCAAAAATACATCATTACATTATGAGCCCACTCTAATCCCTATAGTGTATGCATGCATGGCATTAATAGTGATCTTTTTTTTCCTGACATACTGGATTAATCTCTAGCAGCAGACTAATCCAGTGGCCCTGCTGTGCTCATCCTGCTGCAGCTGTGACATGGAAATTGACTGATAGGTAATAATTAACATTTAATGGAGTGCAACCACTTCATCCGCTAAATGGGAGTTCAGAAAAAAATGAAACACTGAACACATCAGTACTGAGTCAAAAGTTTAATTATACTCGATAACCTGCTTTTTAATAATCACACTCAGTTTGGCCACGAGAGGGGTTGAAGGCAGCAACTTGGATAATATTACTGCTGAAACAGATCTACACACAGTGGCGACTACTTCAGTGAAATTAAAGCACTGTCTTGATTTTTACTGAGAACTTATACACAAATAATAGTTACCAGATTGACAAGGAAATCATTGCAAAACAAAACAGGGAGATGTGTAAAAAAAAAATGAGCATACTGTACAGAGGCAAAGTAATTAGTCAGCCAAAACCAAGTCACAGTGAAGGCTTCATAAAGTTATAATATGCATATTATGTATACATGTTGTTGAACAACATTCAGTGAGAAGATAGAAAAACGGAGGGCATAACCTCTGAATGACAGCAGTTAAATTACAGAAATACAAAATAAAACACTGAGGAGCGAGTCACATTTTGGCCTGTTGCATTTACCCATACACTTAAATACTTAACAACTCACAACATCCATAGTACACATAATGCAACGAAATTTATTGCTGTGTAAGGTTTATGTACAGACTTTGATTATAAAACAACTAGGCCTACTCTTTGGAGGTTTAAGAGTTCTTAGGGCACAGATCAGAGCTCCACTGAGGCCACTAGCGGTGTCCGTATTTGGCCGACCAGTCTGTTCGCCCGTGAATTGTTTGTAGCGGTGGGCGAGGTAGCAAACTAGGGCTGCCTTTGTTGGCCATTGGCATGTTTGAAGAGGTGTTCATCTGACTCCGGCCAGAACGCCACGTTGCATAATCTGAAATATCAATAAACATACAACACAGTGATCGGCTGGTTTGTTTAGAGACTGAGGTACATGTTACATGACTATAAAATGTGTGCTCACTTGATGCTGTTGTTTCCACTGAAGGACCCTGATGCCCCCTGTGACCAGCAGAGCCACTGTCTTTTCTGTAAAATGACGGCATGTATCCACCAGGGATTGTATTTGTGCCTGATAATTAAAGCAAAAATAGCAGCATTAATTTGAACCTAGTCACAGCAGCAACAACAACCAGTTACAAACACTGCAGTGACGTTACCGTGTGCGCCTCTGCTCGGCAGAGTTCCTCCGAATGGCATACTACTGCTGCCCCAAAGATGGCTTCCACTGAAGTCTTTACTGGCATTTATGGCCACGTTCTTCTTTGTACTTATGCCTGATGCAGACAGAAATAAACGGGTGGTAAACAGGGTCAGCTATTTTTTATTAAATACAGACTCTAGTCCTGCTGAGATAAGTATAGAAATGCACAATATATTACCAGGTAAATATCTGGACTGCCTCAGGTAATGTTGTTTAGCGGAGGCCGTCCTTGATGGCTCTTGATATGCTGCAGTCTTGTTCAGGTTTAAAGGTGCATCTTCTTTTACACTGGGTCGACTGAAATCCAGCACCTTTCCATATCTGAAAGACAGAACAGCACAGTGGTCTAAATAATCTGCTTGTCGTAACACAGATGTACAGACACTGCTGCCTTCTATTCATATATTATATTTGTGTAGAGTGTTTTGGGCTTTTTGCATGATTACTTTGTGCAGATGTCACAGACGGCTGGTAGTCTCACCTGCTCAGTGCATCTTCCCCCTGCCTTGATTTCTCTGTGGAGAAATTACTTTTTCCAAGAATACTTATAGACGTCAGATCCGTTTCCTCGTAGTCCTCCCAGTCTTCACCCTTAAGGTGTCCTGTGCCATGACCCCAACGCCGCCGCCCTCCTCCTTTGGGTTTCAACTGATAGCCCAGCAGGTTTGCATTTTCTGACTCCTGTCTCGTTTGCTACAAAGAACAACAAACATCAACCGACTGTTAGTCTCCCCTTGATGAAATAATTAATTAATTTGGAAATTAATTCCTGTTATATAATATTATCACATCTCACCTTGCTTGGCAGACTCTTGTCAACAATGTAAGGAAGATGGCTCTGTGGCGTTCCTTCGGTCTGCTCCGGCTTCAGGATGTGCTTTGGCTGCTGCTGCTCTCGCACCAGCTCTGTGTGCCGTTGGTATGCCGCAGCCTGGGCAGCAGCTGATGCAGAGGAGGGCTGGATCTGCTGGAGTGGCCTGGGTGGAGGACAGTGCTGGTTGGGAGGCGGAGGCTGGGAAGGGGGCACAGGCTTAAGTAGCAAAGGCTGCTGCTGCTGCTGCTGCTGCTGCTGCTGCAGCAGTGTTTGTTGTGACTGTAAAGGCGCCTGCAGCGGCACATGGCCCGGGTGAGGTCTGACCTGCTCCAGGATCTGCTGAGGAGTGCCCAAAGCCTGGCCCACGTGAAAGTACGAGTACCTGAGAGCCTGAAAAGACAGAAATATTTGGGAAAAAAAACATGAGCCTTCATTCTGTAGGCTGAACTGAGGACTGTAGAAATACAGACTCACTACCTACCTGGGCTGAACCTGGTCTCTTCTTGGGATCCCACTGAAGCAGGTCAGTCATCAGATGGATAGCTTCAGGACTGGCATTTGGGATTAGAGTCTTCAGATTACTGGGAACACACTGAGGCCAACGGAAATTCATAGCACTAGCCAATTGGTATCCCTCCGGCCAATCGGTCTACGGGAAGGAGTCAGTTCAACATCAGACTTCACACTGATATCTGGTTTATTCTGTGGTAAACTATGTGTAGAATAGTCAGAAAAATAATACAGCAGTGCATGTACCTCAGTACTGTGCATATTTAAAAGTAAACAGTCAAGTATCTCCTGTGTTTTTTAGTCAGATTTAGTCAGTTTTGCAGGGCAGGCACGTACACAGTCACATACAGTACGGCAAGTACAGGCTTGGAGATGACTAGGATGTTTGCAGTGTGTGTATAGCCAATAAAATACTAACACACATCCTGTGCAGATGGTGTATAACAAGGAAAAACAAATAAAAGGCTCTTTGTCATTCTGCTCTGTGCATATGGTGCAGCAACTTCACACTGTTCTCCTTCAGGACGGCTTGACGTTTCTAAAACCGGCAATCCAGATTTCACACCCACTTCAAGCTGTGATGCTCCAGCTGCATGGAGGAGATTTCTCTCTTTCCAGCTCTCAGTTCATTTGTTACACCACTATTTCTGTCACATTTCATGTGAGCAACCAGTTGAAACCCTATAAATGTCTTCTGGGACAGACTGTTGGAAAAGGTACCTCCTTATAATCCTATTTAAACAATGCAGCATCCCTCACCTCTCTGTGATGGACAACTTCTCACTTAACTACCTTTCAGAGGGGTCGGTACAAACACCACTATCCGTTGTGTTTAGTTAGCTTTTTTTATTTTAATATCTTTTTTCTGTTCCACTTGTTAAAGACTTTACCTTCTTTGGCGTACCCAAGACTTGGCAAATCTTGAATATGGTGTCTACTTCACTGGAGCCTGGGAAAAGAGGCCTGAGGGTGTAAAGCTCTGCCATGATGCAGCCAATCGCCCACTGGTCTATGGGTGAACTGTAGGATGTGGATCTGAGGAGCACCTCAGGAGCTCTGTACCTGATCCGAACAGAACAACACCAGGACATAAACACGCCTTCATTTCAGTACACATGAATAAGGTTTACTATAAAAAAAAGAAACTCACCATCTGGTTGAGACGTAGTCTGTGTACGGTGGTCGAGATCTGATCTCACGTGCAAGTCCAAAGTCGGCTATTTTCACCAGCTCTGGGCCCATGCACAGGAGATTCTCCGGTTTCATGTCCCTGTGAAAAAACCCTAACAAACACACAGTGTGAGAAAATTATGATTCAAAGAGCACTTAACTAATTGAGGATATATAGGCATAAAACTATATTCATTTTTTTGCTAATAGATCCCACAAAATCCTACAAACTGATGGTTTAACTTGGTACCCTAGGACTGTAAGATGACGTACCATGTTTATGAATGAATGCGAGCCCTTGAAGTATCTGAAACATAATGTTCCTTACAGCAGATTCAGGAAACAACCGGGTCCTGCGGCAAGAAAACAAACAGATCGAAACTTAAAAGGCTGTAGGCATTTACCAAACATACATGGATATGTGGAATTACTAACACAAAATGAAACGACTATACGCACCTATCTTTCATTAGCTGGTATAGGTTTTCCTTCATGTACTCAAAAATAAAGTACAAGTGATCATTTTCTCGAATCACCTCCTTAAGTTTGATCACGTTAGCATGGTTGAGTTTCTTTAGGGACTGAAAGAATAAAGAAAGAGGTCATGTAAGAACTGGAGTGCATGAACTAAAAATAGAAAATAATAAACATGCTGAACAATACACACAGGTCACTGCAGCACACTCAGAAGCACGCCCTACAGCTATTAAAAAAAAAAAAAACATCTTGTTAAAACATGGGTAGTTAAGAACACAATGTAGTTTGGGGGGTAAATGCTGCAAAGGCTGGGATTTAAGCTTACAATCTAAAAGGGAAAATAAATATAGAAAGCGGGATCCCATGCACTGGGATGATACAGGTTTAACCATGCTAAATTTTAGTCGGGGGAAAAGCCGTAATGGGACTCTGAGATTTTATGATGGCATGCTTTAATTATATTCTACTTAGCGGGACTTTAAGGACCAGCGTGTTCTAATCCAAACATGTTCTGCAGCGATAATAAGCTCTAGTAAAAAGGGGTTTAGGCTCCAAACCAACACCACACAAGAATCACCTTCTGCTCTTAGAGCTGGTGTGTGACTTTGAGCTGTGAGGAAATTTAGACAGTAACACACCGAAGTGATGTGAAAAGAAACAACAGGAAGTTTGCCATTATTTGACAGCTGGGCTAAAATGTACATCATCACTGCGTTAACCACAAAAGAGATTAGCATGAAGCAAGAAAATGGAAAAACATCAACCCAAACTGAAACTGAGATTCACAAGGTTGCACCAAAATACTGTTTACCTCTGACAATACAACATATATAATTTTATGTTGAATATTGTAAAGGTTCTGTAGTAAATATCACCAATGGGTCCTCAACATGACGACTTTACGTTGTAACTAGGACAACATTATTTTGTCTTGAGCAAAATTCAAGTAAGCTAATCTGTATAGTAGTCTGGTCAGAACTATTTTTAGTGTGGCAAACATGACAGGAGTCCGGTGACTACCAGAAACTTTTAAGCTTCTGGTCAGTCTCTCCTTACAGCTATATTTATGAATAGCCTCAGTGAACTAAGTTTATTCAGGGTTGATTTTTCCATAGTTCCGCTATGCTATTCAAATGTGTAAAAATGTGTTAACATCTCACCTTGACTTCACGCAGGTTCATGCATTCTTCCCAAGAGTAAAACTTTCTCTTCATTCTGAAAAAAAATATTGTTCCTGCTCATTCATTTGTTGAAAAGGGCATCAAGTTGCACACATTGCTTCTATTTTTTTCACTGCTATTAAGTCATAACATTATATTAAAGAGCAACCAATACATACTATGGTTCACAACATCAGCTAGACAACAAATTATTTCTGGATACTCACTTCTTTATGGCAACTAGCTCTCCAGACTCCAGACTGCGGCCGAGGATGACTGAGCCGTAGGTGCCATCCCCGAGCTGTCTGATGGTGGTGTATCTATTCATTATGCTTGTCCTTCCATAGCATCATCCGGGGGCAGATAATAATCGGGTGGAAAGCAGAGACGTCTTCACCTCCTAGTGGTGAATGCAACCAGATTTTCCTGTGACAACAGCAGAAGACGACGGGCAGAGCTGGAGGACTCATGGTTTCACGGATGTGCCTCCTTGAGCTGAGAAGTTGAGGGATGGGGATGGGGAACAACAAGCCGATGTTAACTAAGCAACTGTATTACTTTCAGTGAGCACAGATAAGGAAAAATAAAATCATCATGACCTGACTGGGATACTTTTAAATGTATTATTTATTTATTTTTCCCCACTTAGAGCAGTCATACTAAGACTAAGGTTATGTGGAGGGATCGATCCCACTACCTCTTGCATGCTAAGCGAGCACTCTACCATTTGAGCTAATTCCCCTTGAGATAGCTAATAATCAATTCCATAATTATCCTACCCGAACAGCTTTCGAGCTTCGTCCCCCCCAATCACGTACCGCATCATCACAATTTAGTATAGCATCCAGAGGTCCCAGGATATGGAATTCACTTCCTCCTCACATGACTAAACTTTCTCCAAGGTCATTTAAAAATTCTGTCAAAAACTTACTTCTCTACAAATAATCGTCACTATTATTTTATACAATTTTTTTTTCATCTTTTTTTTCTCCTTTTTCTGTTAGTTATTGTTTTGTCGTCTGTTTTATGTTTGATTGCTTTTCTTTAATTACAATTTAAATGTTCTTTTGGGGAACCCTCCTATACAAGCCCCTTGAGGGTTTTTGGGGTTTCCCTGGCATGCCTTTATGCTCTTACCTTCTTCAATTACGTATTGTTTTTATTGTATTTTATGTATTTTATGGAAAGACACCACCCACCCTGGACACCCACTGTTCGTCCCTCTCCCTTCAGGCAGGAGGCTACGGAGCATTAAGAGCAGGACCACCAGACTGAGGAACAGCTTCTTCCCGGAGGCTGTGAGACTGTTGAACGCTGGAGGACCTCCGTAGCCAACCCCCCCCCCCCCCCATAGACACATCTGCCGTCACTCGTCACTTTAACTCCACTTGCACGCTACCTCAGTGGCACAGGACTGGATACTACTGTGTCATTCATTGCAATAATCTCCAATTACTACAGTGCTTATTTATATACTTCTTGATATTTTTTTTTTTTTTTTGTACAGATTCTTAGTTAGTTGATTTTATTTATATTTATACTTTTCTATTTTCTATTTCTCCTATGGCTTGAATCGGGACCAGAGAAACTAATTTTGTTCCATCCCATGTACCAACATGTGTTGAAATGACAATAAAGAATCCTTGAATCCTTGAATCCTTGAATGTGCCAAATAAATGAAAAAAATAAAAATAAAAAAAATGTACAGCGATCTGCCACAACATTCAAACCACCAACCTGTGAAGTGAATGACATTCATGATCTCATTAAGATGTAATGCCATTTATGTGGCTGTTACTGCGATACGTACCACCACCTGAACATTGTTCATGAGTTAATTGCAACCTGGTGCCATGTGCTGCCCAGATAAGCAACGTATACACACACCCAGCCATCAATGGGATGCAAAAGTAAACATAGATACAACAGACCAAAACACCTGCTTCCTTTACTCCATGGGTGCTTTTAGCCGTGGACAGGAGACAGCATGGGAACCCCGACTGATCTATGTCTAAACAGATGCACTGTATGGTCTGACATCTTTCTATCAGAACCAGCATTTAGTTTTTCAGCAGTGTGAGCTACGGTAGCTCGACTGTTTGGTCTGACCACACGGGCCAGCTTTGGCCTCCCATTAACATAATGTCACATTTTCAGATTCACCTGCTGAAAGGGAAATTTCTGCATTTACCTTAAACCTGAGTTTACAACATGTACATATAAAATGATACATGATTAAATCTTGGTCATCATAATTTGTGACTGACTCCTTTTATTTATTCTACACTTCTTGGTACCAATTTACAAATTCAGAAACAAAGAACAATTGTCTTAAGTAATTTTGACTGTTAAATATTAACAACTTTAATGGTGTGTATGCTGCAAGTGTGTCTCCCTGTCATAGGAGATGATTTAAATGAGGATGAGAATAACAGAACTGGTCCCTTTAGTAAACCATGCTGTATGCTAACTATTTTAACAATGCTAGCTGTAGCTATTACACACATTAACGTTTAATTACTCGCGTGAGCTAGCACACAAGCTAGTAGTTACTTGCTCGAGTATGTTGGGAAGAAAAAACAAACAATGTCCATTAATTTTGACACTAAACATTCATTATTTGCACATTTATTTAGGGTTAACTGGGTTTAATACAACAACACAAGCAATAATGTGGTAGAGCACAGCGCCTATGTTGTGATGCTGATGTTGGCCCAGCTGCTGATAAAACATTAAATCGCTAAAGAGAAAGAACTGTGAGCTGCTTGGACTGGACGGTCCTGCTAATTACTCAAAATAAAGAGAGAAGCAGAAGACAACACTCACCCTCCCCGCGTCAAATCGACAACAACACATAGCCGAGCATCCGTATGGTCGATGTTCAACAAATGGCTTACTGCGGTAATAAACTGGCACACAGACAACCCGCAACCAGTGTGTCCGACACACAACAACGTAAATAAAATCTCAGCTAGGCCCGTTCATCAGCGGGCTCATCATAATCTCGCGTGGCTACAAAACAGTTTGCAGTCTCTTCACAACAAATCACAGCGCTCCGGTCACAAAGGACACAAAGAGAAGAAATAAATACCTGCGTCTCTTTGTTACTTAGCATCTCGAATACCAGCAGCACATATCTATCGTCTACAAGGGAAACTTTGATATGGATAAGGTCCAGATAAATGCAGGAACAGGGATTTGAAAACTCATAATCAATTTAAATATACAATGATGAATAATGATATTGGAAAACTAACACAAACGGGGATACGGGACAAACCAAAGGCGGAAATGAGTTACAGTTAATGCTCTTGCTTCGCATTCTTCTTCTTTGGCTATACCAGTCAACAGACAGCAGTCGAGAATTTTTTTTTTTTTTCAAACTTTATTTAATGAACAATCAAACAAATATTCATATCAGTTCACTTGTACAATAGTAACAGTACATAGTTACATGATAGTGTAATAAGGATCTAAGGGAAAAAGAAAGGGAAAAGAGAGATAGAGGG